>NW_027365292.1:0-125486 GCF_046119375.1 Phyllobates terribilis | reverse complement strand
TGGCATCTCCACATCTCTGTGAATCATCTTAATCATGCTAGGATGAGCAGGGGAAATAGCAATAAACTTTCAGAATTGCACCGTTGCAATGGGAGATATCGTTTGTGATTTACAATATCATTGATTTTTGCCATTGAAAACATGTTTTTCATATACCAGAAATGTTTGAGCTAATGACTGATGAAGGAGCTAGCATCTCACTCTCTTTGATCTTCTTTATCATGCTAGGATTAACAGGGAAAAAGCTAAAATTTCAGAATTTGGCACGTGCAATGTGGAGATATTACTGTTGTGCATTTACATATTCATTGATTTTTGCCATTAAGAGATTGGCATCTCACTCTCTTTGAATCTTCTTTATCATGCTAGGATTAGCAGGAATAAGCAAAAAATTTCAGAATTGCACCTTGCAATGTGGAGATATTACTGTTTGTGCATTTACAATATTCATTGATTTTTGCCATTGAAAAACATGTTTTTCATATACCAGAAATGTTTGAAGCTACTGACTGAATGAAAGGAGCTGGCATCTCACTCTCTTTGAATCTTCTTTATCATGCTAGGATTAACAGGAAAAAGCTAAAAATTTCAGAATTGCACCGTGCAATGTGGAGATATTACTGTTTGTGCATTTACAATATTCATTGATTTTTGCCATTGAAAAACATGTTTTTCATATACCAGAAATGTTTGAAGCTACTGACTGAATGAAAGGAGCTGGCATCTCACTCTCTTTGAATCTTCTTTATCATGCTAGGATTAGCAGGAAAAAGCAAAAAATTTCAGAATTGCACCTTGCAATGTGGAGATATTACTGTTTGTGCATTTACAATATTCATTGATTTTTGCCATTGAAAAACATGTTTTTCATATACCAGAAATGTTTGAAGCTACTGACTGAATGAAAGGAGCTGGCATCTCACTCTCTTTGAATCTTCTTTATCATGCTAGGATTAACAGGAAAAAGCTAAAAATTTCAGAATTGCACCGTGCAATGTGGAGATATTACTGTTTGTGCATTTACAATATTCATTGATTTTTGCCATTGAAAAACATGTTTTTCATATACCAGAAATGTTTGAAGCTACTGACTGAATGAAAGGAGCTGGCATCTCACTCTCTTTGAATCTTCTTTATCATGCTAGGATTAGCAGGAAAAAGCAAAAAATTTCAGAATTGCACCTTGCAATGTGGAGATATTACTGTTTGTGCATTTACAATATTCATTGATTTTTGCCATTGAAAAACATGTTTTTCATATACCAGAAATGTTTGAAGCTACTGACTGAATGAAAGGAGCTGGCATCTCACTCTCTTTGAATCTTCTTTATCATGCTAGGATTAACAGGAAAAAGCTAAAAATTTCAGAATTGCACCGTGCAATGTGGAGATATTACTGTTTGTGCATTTACAATATTCATTGATTTTTGCCATTGAAAAACATGTTTTTCATATACCAGAAATGTTTGAAGCTACTGACTGAATGAAAGGAGCTGGCATCTCACTCTCTTTGAATCTTCTTTATCATGCTAGGATTAGCAGGAAAAAGCAAAAAATTTCAGAATTGCACCTTGCAATGTGGAGATATTACTGTTTGTGCATTTACAATATTCATTGATTTTTGCCATTGAAAAACATGTTTTTCATATACCAGAAATGTTTGAAGCTACTGACTGAATGAAAGGAGCTGGCATCTCACTCTCTTTGAATCTTCTTTATCATGCTAGGATTAACAGGAAAAAGCTAAAAATTTCAGAATTGCACCGTGCAATGTGGAGATATTACTGTTTGTGCATTTACAATATTCATTGATTTTTGCCATTGAAAAACATGTTTTTCATATACCAGAAATGTTTGAAGCTACTGACTGAATGAAAGGAGCTGGCATCTCACTCTCTTTGAATCTTCTTTATCATGCTAGGATTAGCAGGAAAAAGCAAAAAATTTCAGAATTGCACCTTGCAATGTGGAGATATTACTGTTTGTGCATTTACAATATTCATTGATTTTTGCCATTGAAAAACATGTTTTTCATATACCAGAAATGTTTGAAGCTACTGACTGAATGAAAGGAGCTGGCATCTCACTCTCTTTGAATCTTCTTTATCATGCTAGGATTAACAGGAAAAAGCTAAAAATTTCAGAATTGCACCGTGCAATGTGGAGATATTACTGTTTGTGCATTTACAATATTCATCGATTTTTGCCATTGAAAAACATGTTTTTCATATACCAGAAATGTTTGAAGCTACTGACTGAATGAAAGGAGCTGGCATCTCACTCTCTTTGAATCTTCTTTATCATGCTAGGATTAGCAGGAAAAAGCAAAAAATTTCAGAATTGCACCTTGCAATGTGGAGATATTACTGTTTGTGCATTTACAATATTCATTGATTTTTGCCATTGAAAAACATGTTTTTCATATACCAGAAATGTTTGAAGCTACTGACTGAATGAAAGGAGCTGGCATCTCACTCTCTTTGAATCTTCTTTATCATGCTAGGATTAACAGGAAAAAGCAAAAAATTTCAGAATTGCACCTTGCAATGTGGAGATATTACTGTTTGTGCATTTACAATATTCATTGATTTTTGCCATTGAAAAACATGTTTTTCATATACCAGAAATGTTTGAAGCTACTGACTGAATGAAAGGAGCTGGCATCTCACTCTCTTTGAATCTTCTTTATCATGCTAGGATTAACAGGAAAAAGCTAAAAATTTCAGAATTGCACCGCGCAATGTGGAGATATTACTGTTTGTGCATTTACAATATTCATTGATTTTTGCCATTGAAAAACATGTTTTTCATATACCAGAAATGTTTGAAGCTACTGACTGAATGAAAGGAGCTGGCATCTCACTCTCTTTGAATCTTCTTTATCATGCTAGGATTAGCAGGAAAAAGCAAAAAATTTCAGAATTGCACCTTGCAATGTGGAGATATTACTGTTTGTGCATTTACAATATTCATTGATTTTTGCCATTGAAAAACATGTTTTTCATATACCAGAAATGTTTGAAGCTACTGACTGAATGAAAGGAGCTGGCATCTCACTCTCTTTGAATCTTCTTTATCATGCTAGGATTAACAGGAAAAAGCAAAAAATTTCAGAATTGCACCTTGCAATGTGGAGATATTACTGTTTGTGCATTTACAATATTCATTGATTTTTGCCATTGAAAAACATGTTTTTCATATACCAGAAATGTTTGAAGCTACTGACTGAATGAAAGGAGCTGGCATCTCACTCTCTTTGAATCTTCTTTATCATGCTAGGATTAACAGGAAAAAGCTAAAAATTTCAGAATTGCACCGTGCAATGTGGAGATATTACTGTTTGTGCATTTACAATATTCATTGATTTTTGCTATTGAAAAACATGTTTTTCATATACCAGAAATGTTTGAAGCTACTGACTGAATGAAAGGAGCTGGCATCTCACTCTCTTTGAATCTTCTTTATCATGCTAGGATTAGCAGGAAAAAGCAAAAAATTTCAGAATTGCACCTTGCAATGTGGAGATATTACTGTTTGTGCATTTACAATATTCATTGATTTTTGCCATTGAAAAACATGTTTTTCATATACCAGAAATGTTTGAAGCTACTGACTGAATGAAAGGAGCTGGCATCTCACTCTCTTTGAATCTTCTTTATCATGCTAGGATTAACAGGAAAAAGCTAAAAATTTCAGAATTGCACCGTGCAATGTGGAGATATTACTGTTTGTGCATTTACAATATTCATTGATTTTTGCCATTGAAAAACATGTTTTTCATATACCAGAAATGTTTGAAGCTAATGACTGAATGAAAGGAGCTGGCATCTCACTCTCTTTGAATCTTCTTTATCATGCTAGGATTAGCAGGAATAAGCAAAAAATTTCAGAATTGCACCTTGCAATGTGGAGATATTACTGTTTGTGCATTTACAATATTCATTGATTTTTGCCATTGAAAAACATGTTTTTCATATACCAGAAATGTTTGAAGCTACTGACTGAATGAAAGGAGCTGGCATCTCACTCTCTTTGAATCTTCTTTATCATGCTAGGATTAACAGGAAAAAGCTAAAAATTTCAGAATTGCACCGTGCAATGTGGAGATATTACTGTTTGTGCATTTACAATATTCATTGATTTTTGCCATTGAAAAACATGTTTTTCATATACCAGAAATGTTTGAAGCTACTGACTGAATGAAAGGAGCTGGCATCTCACTCTCTTTGAATCTTCTTTATCATGCTAGGATTAGCAGGAAAAAGCAAAAAATTTCAGAATTGCACCTTGCAATGTGGAGATATTACTGTTTGTGCATTTACAATATTCATTGATTTTTGCCATTGAAAAACATGTTTTTCATATACCAGAAATGTTTGAAGCTACTGACTGAATGAAAGGAGCTGGCATCTCACTCTCTTTGAATCTTCTTTATCATGCTAGGATTAACAGGAAAAAGCTAAAAATTTCAGAATTGCACCGTGCAATGTGGAGATATTACTGTTTGTGCATTTACAATATTCATTGATTTTTGCCATTGAAAAACATGTTTTTCATATACCAGAAATGTTTGAAGCTACTGACTGAATGAAAGGAGCTGGCATCTCACTCTCTTTGAATCTTCTTTATCATGCTAGGATTAGCAGGAAAAAGCAAAAAATTTCAGAATTGCACCTTGCAATGTGGAGATATTACTGTTTGTGCATTTACAATATTCATTGATTTTTGCCATTGAAAAACATGTTTTTCATATACCAGAAATGTTTGAAGCTACTGACTGAATGAAAGGAGCTGGCATCTCACTCTCTTTGAATCTTCTTTATCATGCTAGGATTAACAGGAAAAAGCAAAAAATTTCAGAATTGCACCTTGCAATGTGGAGATATTACTGTTTGTGCATTTACAATATTCATTGATTTTTGCCATTGAAAAACATGTTTTTCATATACCAGAAATGTTTGAAGCTACTGACTGAATGAAAGGAGCTGGCATCTCACTCTCTTTGAATCTTCTTTATCATGCTAGGATTAACAGGAAAAAGCTAAAAATTTCAGAATTGCACCGTGCAATGTGGAGATATTACTGTTTGTGCATTTACAATATTCATTGATTTTTGCCATTGAAAAACATGTTTTTCATATACCAGAAATGTTTGAAGCTACTGACTGAATGAAAGGAGCTGGCATCTCACTCTCTTTGAATCTTCTTTATCATGCTAGGATTAGCAGGAAAAAGCAAAAAATTTCAGAATTGCACCTTGCAATGTGGAGATATTACTGTTTGTGCATTTACAATATTCATTGATTTTTGCCATTGAAAAACATGTTTTTCATATACCAGAAATGTTTGAAGCTACTGACTGAATGAAAGGAGCTGGCATCTCACTCTCTTTGAATCTTCTTTATCATGCTAGGATTAACAGGAAAAAGCAAAAAATTTCAGAATTGCACCTTGCAATGTGGAGATATTACTGTTTGTGCATTTACAATATTCATTGATTTTTGCCATTGAAAAACATGTTTTTCATATACCAGAAATGTTTGAAGCTACTGACTGAATGAAAGGAGCTGGCATCTCACTCTCTTTGAATCTTCTTTATCATGCTAGGATTAACAGGAAAAAGCTAAAAATTTCAGAATTGCACCGTGCAATGTGGAGATATTACTGTTTGTGCATTTACAATATTCATTGATTTTTGCCATTGAAAAACATGTTTTTCATATACCAGAAATGTTTGAAGCTACTGACTGAATGAAAGGAGCTGGCATCTCACTCTCTTTGAATCTTCTTTATCATGCTAGGATTAGCAGGAAAAAGCAAAAAATTTCAGAATTGCACCTTGCAATGTGGAGATATTACTGTTTGTGCATTTACAATATTCATTGATTTTTGCCATTGAAAAACATGTTTTTCATATACCAGAAATGTTTGAAGCTACTGACTGAATGAAAGGAGCTGGCATCTCACTCTCTTTGAATCTTCTTTATCATGCTAGGATTAACAGGAAAAAGCAAAAAATTTCAGAATTGCACCTTGCAATGTGGAGATATTACTGTTTGTGCATTTACAATATTCATTGATTTTTGCCATTGAAAAACATGTTTTTCATATACCAGAAATGTTTGAAGCTACTGACTGAATGAAAGGAGCTGGCATCTCACTCTCTTTGAATCTTCTTTATCATGCTAGGATTAACAGGAAAAAGCTAAAAATTTCAGAATTGCACCGTGCAATGTGGAGATATTACTGTTTGTGCATTTACAATATTCATTGATTTTTGCCATTGAAAAACATGTTTTTCATATACCAGAAATGTTTGAAGCTACTGACTGAATGAAAGGAGCTGGCATCTCACTCTCTTTGAATCTTCTTTATCATGCTAGGATTAGCAGGAAAAAGCAAAAAATTTCAGAATTGCACCTTGCAATGTGGAGATATTACTGTTTGTGCATTTACAATATTCATTGATTTTTGCCATTGAAAAACATGTTTTTCATATACCAGAAATGTTTCAAGCTACTGACTGAATGAAAGGAGCTGGCATCTCACTCTCTTTGAATCTTCTTTATCATGCTAGGATTAACAGGAAAAAGCAAAAAATTTCAGAATTGCACCTTGCAATGTGGAGATATTACTGTTTGTGCATTTACAATATTCATTGATTTTTGCCATTGAAAAACATGTTTTTCATATACCAGAAATGTTTGAAGCTACTGACTGAATGAAAGGAGCTGGCATCTCACTCTCTTTGAATCTTCTTTATCATGCTAGGATTAACAGGAAAAAGCTAAAAATTTCAGAATTGCACCGTGCAATGTGGAGATATTACTGTTTGTGCATTTACAATATTCATTGATTTTTGCCATTGAAAAACATGTTTTTCATATACCAGAAATGTTTGAAGCTACTGACTGAATGAAAGGAGCTGGCATCTCACTCTCTTTGAATCTTCTTTATCATGCTAGGATTAGCAGGAAAAAGCAAAAAATTTCAGAATTGCACCTTGCAATGTGGAGATATTACTGTTTGTGCATTTACAATATTCATTGATTTTTGCCATTGAAAAACATGTTTTTCATATACCAGAAATGTTTGAAGCTACTGACTGAATGAAAGGAGCTGGCATCTCACTCTCTTTGAATCTTCTTTATCATGCTAAGAGGAGCAGGAAAAAGCAAAAAATTTCAGAATTGCACCTTGCAATGTGGAGATATTACTGTTTGTGCATTTACAATATTCATTGATTTTTGCCATTGAAAAACGTCCAGAAATGATTGAAGCTACTGACTGAATGAAAGGAGCTCTCATCTCACTCTCTTTGAATCTTCTTTATCATGCTAAGAGGAGCAGGAAAAAGCAAAAAATTTCAGAATTGCACCTTGCAATGCGGAGAAATTACTGTTTGTGCATTTACAATATTCATTGATTTTTGCCATTGAAAAACATCATGTTATTCATATACCAGAAATGTTTGAAGCTACTGACTGAATGAAAGGAGCTGGCATCTCACTCTCTTTGAATCTTCTTTATCATGCTAAGAGGAGCAGGAAAAAGCAAAAAATTTCAGAATTGCACCTTCAATGCGGAGAAATTACTGTTTGTGCATTTACAATATTCATTGATTTTTGCCATTGAAAAACGTCCAGAAATGATTGAAGCTACTGACTGAATGAAAGGAGCTGGCATCTCACTCTCTTTGAATCTTCTTTATCATGCTAAGAGGAGCAGGAAAAAGCAAAAAATTTCAGAATTGCACCTTGCAATGCGGAGAAATTACTGTTTGTGCATTTACAATATTCATTAATTTTTGCCATTGAAAAACATCATGTTATTCATATACCAGAAATGATTGAAGCTACTGACTGAATGAAAGGAGCTGGCATCTCACTCTCTTTGAATCTTCTTTATCATGCTAAGAGGAGCAGGAAAAAGCAAAAAATTTCAGAATTGCACCTTGCAATGCGGAGAAATTACTGTTTGTGCATTTACAATATTCATTGATTTTTGCCATTGAAAAACATCATGTTATTCATATACCAGAAATGTTTGAAGCTACTGACTGAATGAAAGGAGCTGGCATCTCACTCTCTTTGAATCTTCTTTATCATACTAAGAGGAGCAGGAAAAAGCAAAAAATTTCAGAATTGCACCTTGCAATGCGGAGAAATTACTGTTTGTGCATTTACAATATTCATTGATTTTTGCCATTGAAAAACGTCCAGAAATGATTGAAGCTACTGACTGAATGAAAGGAGCTGGCATCTCACTCTCTTTGAATCTTCTTTATCATGCTAAGAGGAGCAGGAAAAAGCAAAAAATTTCAGAATTGCACCTTGCAATGCGGAGAAATTACTGTTTGTGCATTTACAATATTCATTGATTTTTGCCATTGAAAAACGTCCAGAAATGATTGAAGCTACTGACTGAATGAAAGGAGCTGGCATCTCACTCTCTTTGAATCTTCTTTATCATGCTAAGAGGAGCAGGAAAAAGCAAAAAATTTCAGAATTGCACCTTGCAATGCGGAGAAATTACTGTTTGTGCATTTACAATATTCATTGATTTTTGCCATTGAAAAACATCATGTTATTCATATACCAGAAATGTTTGAAGCTACTGACTGAATGAAAGGAGCTGGCATCTCACTCTCTTTGAATCTTCTTTATCATGCTAAGAGGAGCAGGAAAAAGCAAAAAATTTCAGAATTGCACCTTGCAATGCGAAGAAATTACTGTTTGTGCATTTACAATATTCATTGATTTTTGCCATTGAAAAACATGTTTTTCATATACCAGAAATGTTTCAAGCTACTGACTGAATGAAAGGAGCTGGCATCTCACTCTCTTTGAATCTTCTTTATCATGCTAGGATTAACAGGAAAAAGCAAAAAATTTCAGAATTGCACCTTGCAATGTGGAGATATTACTGTTTGTGCATTTACAATATTCATTGATTTTTGCCATTGAAAAACATGTTTTTCATATACCAGAAATGTTTGAAGCTACTGACTGAATGAAAGGAGCTGGCATCTCACTCTCTTTGAATCTTCTTTATCATGCTAGGATTAACAGGAAAAAGCTAAAAATTTCAGAATTGCACCGTGCAATGTGGAGATATTACTGTTTGTGCATTTACAATATTCATTGATTTTTGCCATTGAAAAACATGTTTTTCATATACCAGAAATGTTTGAAGCTACTGACTGAATGAAAGGAGCTGGCATCTCACTCTCTTTGAATCTTCTTTATCATGCTAGGATTAGCAGGAAAAAGCAAAAAATTTCAGAATTGCACCTTGCAATGTGGAGATATTACTGTTTGTGCATTTACAATATTCATTGATTTTTGCCATTGAAAAACATGTTTTTCATATACCAGAAATGTTTGAAGCTACTGACTGAATGAAAGGAGCTGGCATCTCACTCTCTTTGAATCTTCTTTATCATGCTAAGAGGAGCAGGAAAAAGCAAAAAATTTCAGAATTGCACCTTGCAATGTGGAGATATTACTGTTTGTGCATTTACAATATTCATTGATTTTTGCCATTGAAAAACGTCCAGAAATGATTGAAGCTACTGACTGAATGAAAGGAGCTCTCATCTCACTCTCTTTGAATCTTCTTTATCATGCTAAGAGGAGCAGGAAAAAGCAAAAAATTTCAGAATTGCACCTTGCAATGCGGAGAAATTACTGTTTGTGCATTTACAATATTCATTGATTTTTGCCATTGAAAAACATCATGTTATTCATATACCAGAAATGTTTGAAGCTACTGACTGAATGAAAGGAGCTGGCATCTCACTCTCTTTGAATCTTCTTTATCATGCTAAGAGGAGCAGGAAAAAGCAAAAAATTTCAGAATTGCACCTTCAATGCGGAGAAATTACTGTTTGTGCATTTACAATATTCATTGATTTTTGCCATTGAAAAACGTCCAGAAATGATTGAAGCTACTGACTGAATGAAAGGAGCTGGCATCTCACTCTCTTTGAATCTTCTTTATCATGCTAAGAGGAGCAGGAAAAAGCAAAAAATTTCAGAATTGCACCTTGCAATGCGGAGAAATTACTGTTTGTGCATTTACAATATTCATTAATTTTTGCCATTGAAAAACATCATGTTATTCATATACCAGAAATGATTGAAGCTACTGACTGAATGAAAGGAGCTGGCATCTCACTCTCTTTGAATCTTCTTTATCATGCTAAGAGGAGCAGGAAAAAGCAAAAAATTTCAGAATTGCACCTTGCAATGCGGAGAAATTACTGTTTGTGCATTTACAATATTCATTGATTTTTGCCATTGAAAAACATCATGTTATTCATATACCAGAAATGTTTGAAGCTACTGACTGAATGAAAGGAGCTGGCATCTCACTCTCTTTGAATCTTCTTTATCATACTAAGAGGAGCAGGAAAAAGCAAAAAATTTCAGAATTGCACCTTGCAATGCGGAGAAATTACTGTTTGTGCATTTACAATATTCATTGATTTTTGCCATTGAAAAACGTCCAGAAATGATTGAAGCTACTGACTGAATGAAAGGAGCTGGCATCTCACTCTCTTTGAATCTTCTTTATCATGCTAAGAGGAGCAGGAAAAAGCAAAAAATTTCAGAATTGCACCTTGCAATGCGGAGAAATTACTGTTTGTGCATTTACAATATTCATTGATTTTTGCCATTGAAAAACGTCCAGAAATGATTGAAGCTACTGACTGAATGAAAGGAGCTGGCATCTCACTCTCTTTGAATCTTCTTTATCATGCTAAGAGGAGCAGGAAAAAGCAAAAAATTTCAGAATTGCACCTTGCAATGCGGAGAAATTACTGTTTGTGCATTTACAATATTCATTGATTTTTGCCATTGAAAAACATCATGTTATTCATATACCAGAAATGTTTGAAGCTACTGACTGAATGAAAGGAGCTGGCATCTCACTCTCTTTGAATCTTCTTTATCATGCTAAGAGGAGCAGGAAAAAGCAAAAAATTTCAGAATTGCACCTTGCAATGCGAAGAAATTACTGTTTGTGCATTTACAATATTCATTGATTTTTGCCATTGAAAAACATCATGTTATTCATATACCAGAAATGTTTGAAGCTACTGACTGAATGAAAGGAGCTGGCATCTCACTCTCTTTGAATCTTCTTTATCATGCTAAGAGGAGCAGGAAAAAGCAAAAAATTTCAGAATTGCACCTTGCAATGCGGAGAAATTACTGTTTGTGCATTTACAATATTCATTGATTTTTGCCATTGAAAAACGTCCAGAAATGATTGAAGCTACTGACTGAATGAAAGGAGCTGGCATCTCACTCTCTTTGAATCTTCTTTATCATGCTAAGAGGAGCAGGAAAAAGCAAAAAATTTCAGAATTGCACCTTGCAATGCGGAGAAATTACTGTTTGTGCATTTACAATATTCATTGATTTTTGCCATTGAAAAACATCATGTTATTCATATACCAGAAATGATTGAAGCTACTGACTGAATGAAAGGAGCTGGCATCTCACTCTCTTTGAATCTTCTTTATCATGCTAAGAGGAGCAGGAAAAAGCAAAAAATTTCAGAATTGCACCTTGCAATGCGGAGAAATTACTGTTTGTGCATTTACAATATTCATTGATTTTTGCCATTGAAAAACGTCCAGAAATGATTGAAGCTACTGACTGAATGAAAGGAGCTGGCATCTCACTCTCTTTGAATCTTCTTTATCATGCTAAGAGGAGCAGGAAAAAGCAAAAAATTTCAGAATTGCACCTTGCAATGCGGAGAAATTACTGTTTGTGCATTTACAATATTCATTGATTTTTGCCATTGAAAAACGTCCAGAAATGTTTGAAGCTACTGACTGAATGAAAGGAGCTGGCATCTCACTCTATTTGAATCTTCTTTATCATGCTAAGAGGAGCAGGAAAAAGCAAAAAATTTCAGAATTGCACCTTGCAATGCGGAGAAATTACTGTTTGTGCATTTACAATATTCATTGATTTTTGCCATTGAAAAATGTCCAGAAATGATTGAAGCTACTGACTGAAAGGAGCTGGCATCTCACTCTATTTGAATCTTCTTTATCATGCTAAGAGGAGCAGGAAAAAGCAAAACATTTCAGAATTGCACCTTGCAATGCGGAGAAATTACTGTTTGTGCATTTACAATATTCATTGATTTTTGCCATTGAAAAACGTCCAGAAATGATTGAAGCTACTGACTGAATGAAAGGAGCTGGCATCTCACTCTCTTTGAATCTTCTTTATCATGCTAAGAGGAGCAGGAAAAAGCAAAAAATTTCAGAATTGCACCTTGCAATGCGGAGAAATTACTGCTTGTGCATTTACAATATTCATTGATTTTTGCCATTGAAAAACGTCCAGAAATGATTGAAGCTACTGTCTGAATGAAAGGAGCTGGCATCTCACTCTCTTTGATTCTTCTTTATCATGCTAAGAGGAGCAGGAAAAAGCAAAAAATTTCAGAATTGCACCTTGCAATGCGGAGAAATTACTGTTTGTGCATTTACAATATTCATTGATTTTTGCCATTGAAAAACGTCCAGAAATGATTAAAGCTACTGACTGAATGAAAGGAGATGGCATCTCACTCTCTTTGAATCTTCTTTATCATGCTAAGAGGAGCAGGAAAAAGCAAAAAATTTCAGAATTGCACCTTGCAATGCGGAGAAATTACTGTTTGTGCATTTACAATATTCATTGATTTTTGCTATTGAAAAACGTCCAGAAATGATTGAAACTACTGACTGAATGAAAGGAGCTGGCATCTCACTCTCTTTGAATCTTCTTTATCATGCTAAGAGGAGCAGGAAAAAGCAAAAAATTTCAGAATTGCACCTTGCAATGCGGAGAAATTACTGTTTGTGCATTTACAATATTCATTGATTTTTGCCGTTGAAAAACGTCCAGAAATGATTGAAGCTACTGACTGAATGAAAGGAGCTGGCATCTCATTCTCTTTGAATCTTCTTTATCATGCTAAGAGGAGCAGGAAAAAGCAAAAAATTTCAGAATTGCACCTTGCAATGCGGAGAAATTACTGTTTGTGCATTTACAATATTCATTGATTTTTGACATTGAAAAACGTCCAGAAATGATTGAAGCTACTGACTGAATGAAAGGAGCTGGCATCTCACTCTCTTTGAATCTTCTTTATCATGCTAAGAGGAGCAGGAAAAAGCAAAAAATTTCAGAATTGCACCTTGCAATGCGGAGAAATTACTGTTTGTGCATTTACAATATTCATTGATTTTTGCCATTGAAAAACGTCCAGAAATGATTGAAGCTACTGACTGAATTAAAGGAGCTGGCATCTCACTCTCTTTGAATCTTCTTTATCATGCTAAGAGGAGCAGGAAAAAGCAAAAAATTTCAGAATTGCACCTTGCAATGCGGAGAAATTACTGTTTGTGCATTTACAATATTCATTGATTTTTGCTATTGAAAAACGTCCAGAAATGATTGAAGCTACTGACTGAATGAAAGGAGCTGGCATCTCACTCTCTTTGAATCTTCTTTATCATGCTAAGAGGAGCAGGAAAAAGCAAAAAATTTCAGAATTGCACCTTGCAATGCGGAGAAATTACTGTTTGTGCATTTACAATATTCATTGATTTTTGCCGTTGAAAAACGTCCAGAAATGATTGAAGCTACTGACTGAATGAAAGGAGCTGGCATCTCATTCTCTTTGAATCTTCTTTATCATGCTAAGAGGAGCAGGAAAAAGCAAAAAATTTCAGAATTGCACCTTGCAATGCGGAGAAATTACTGTTTGTGCATTTACAATATTCATTGATTTTTGCCATTGAAAAACATGTTTTTCATATACCAGAAATGTTTGAAGCTACTGACTGAATGAAAGGAGCTGGCATCTCACTCTCTTTGAATCTTCTTTATCATGCTAGGATTAGCAGGAAAAAGCAAAAAATTTCAGAATTGCACCTTGCAATGTGGAGATATTACTGTTTGTGCATTTACAATATTCATTGATTTTTGCCATTGAAAAACATGTTTTTCATATACCAGAAATGTTTGAAGCTACTGACTGAATGAAAGGAGCTGGCATCTCACTCTCTTTGAATCTTCTTTATCATGCTAGGATTAACAGGAAAAAGCTAAAAATTTCAGAATTGCACCGTGCAATGTGGAGATATTACTGTTTGTGCATTTACAATATTCATTGATTTTTGCCATTGAAAAACATGTTTTTCATATACCAGAAATGTTTGAAGCTACTGACTGAATGAAAGGAGCTGGCATCTCACTCTCTTTGAATCTTCTTTATCATGCTAGGATTAGCAGGAAAAAGCAAAAAATTTCAGAATTGCACCTTGCAATGTGGAGATATTACTGTTTGTGCATTTACAATATTCATTGATTTTTGCCATTGAAAAACATGTTTTTCATATACCAGAAATGTTTGAAGCTACTGACTGAATGAAAGGAGCTGGCATCTCACTCTCTTTGAATCTTCTTTATCATGCTAGGATTAACAGGAAAAAGCTAAAAATTTCAGAATTGCACCGTGCAATGTGGAGATATTACTGTTTGTGCATTTACAATATTCATTGATTTTTGCCATTGAAAAACATGTTTTTCATATACCAGAAATGTTTGAAGCTACTGACTGAATGAAAGGAGCTGGCATCTCACTCTCTTTGAATCTTCTTTATCATGCTAGGATTAGCAGGAAAAAGCAAAAAATTTCAGAATTGCACCTTGCAATGTGGAGATATTACTGTTTGTGCATTTACAATATTCATTGATTTTTGCCATTGAAAAACATGTTTTTCATATACCAGAAATGTTTGAAGCTACTGACTGAATGAAAGGAGCTGGCATCTCACTCTCTTTGAATCTTCTTTATCATGCTAGGATTAGCAGGAAAAAGCAAAAAATTTCAGAATTGCACCTTGCAATGTGGAGATATTACTGTTTGTGCATTTACAATATTCATTGATTTTTGCCATTGAAAAACATGTTTTTCATATACCAGAAATGTTTGAAGCTACTGACTGAATGAAAGGAGCTGGCATCTCACTCTCTTTGAATCTTCTTTATCATGCTAGGATTAACAGGAAAAAGCTAAAAATTTCAGAATTGCACCGTGCAATGTGGAGATATTACTGTTTGTGCATTTACAATATTCATTGATTTTTGCCATTGAAAAACATGTTTTTCATATACCAGAAATGTTTGAAGCTAATGACTGAATGAAAGGAGCTGGCATCTCACTCTCTTTGAATCTTCTTTATCATGCTAGGATTAGCAGGAATAAGCAAAAAATTTCAGAATTGCACCTTGCAATGTGGAGATATTACTGTTTGTGCATTTACAATATTCATTGATTTTTGCCATTGAAAAACATGTTTTTCATATACCAGAAATGTTTGAAGCTACTGACTGAATGAAAGGAGCTGGCATCTCACTCTCTTTGAATCTTCTTTATCATGCTAGGATTAACAGGAAAAAGCTAAAAATTTCAGAATTGCACCGTGCAATGTGGAGATATTACTGTTTGTGCATTTACAATATTCATTGATTTTTGCCATTGAAAAACATGTTTTTCATATACCAGAAATGTTTGAAGCTACTGACTGAATGAAAGGAGCTGGCATCTCACTCTCTTTGAATCTTCTTTATCATGCTAGGATTAGCAGGAAAAAGCAAAAAATTTCAGAATTGCACCTTGCAATGTGGAGATATTACTGTTTGTGCATTTACAATATTCATTGATTTTTGCCATTGAAAAACATGTTTTTCATATACCAGAAATGTTTGAAGCTACTGACTGAATGAAAGGAGCTGGCATCTCACTCTCTTTGAATCTTCTTTATCATGCTAGGATTAACAGGAAAAAGCAAAAAATTTCAGAATTGCACCTTGCAATGTGGAGATATTACTGTTTGTGCATTTACAATATTCATTGATTTTTGCCATTGAAAAACATGTTTTTCATATACCAGAAATGTTTGAAGTTTCTGACTGAATGAAAGGAGCTGGCATCTCACTCTCTTTGAATCTTCTTTATCATGCTAGGATTAACAGGAAAAAGCTAAAAATTTCAGAATTGCACCGTGCAATGTGGAGATATTACTGTTTGTGCATTTACAATATTCATTGATTTTTGCCATTGAAAAACCTGTTTTTCATATACCAGAAATGTTTGAAGCTACTGACTGAATGAAAGGAGCTGGCATCTCACTCTCTTTGAATCTTCTTTATCATGCTAGGATTAGCAGGAAAAAGCAAAAAATTTCAGAATTGCACCTTGCAATGTGGAGATATTACTGTTTGTGCATTTACAATATTCATTGATTTTTGCCATTGAAAAACATGTTTTTCATATACCAGAAATGTTTGAAGCTACTGACTGAATGAAAGGAGCTGGCATCTCACTGTCTTTGAATCTTCTTTATCATGCTAGGATTAACAGGAAAAAGCTAAAAATTTCAGAATTGCACCGTGCAATGTGGAGATATTACTGTTTGTGCATTTACAATATTCATTGATTTTTGCCATTGAAAAACATGTTTTTCATATACCAGAAATGTTTGAAGCTACTGACTGAATGAAAGGAGCTGGCATCTCACTCTCTTTGAATCTTCTTTATCATGCTAGGATTAGCAGGAAAAAGCAAAAAATTTCAGAATTGCACCTTGCAATGTGGAGATATTACTGTTTGTGCATTTACAATATTCATTGATTTTTGCCATTGAAAAACATGTTTTTCATATACCAGAAATGTTTGAAGCTACTGACTGAATGAAAGGAGCTGGCATCTCACTCTCTTTGAATCTTCTTTATCATGCTAGGATTAACAGGAAAAAGCAAAAAATTTCAGAATTGCACCTTGCAATGTGGAGATATTACTGTTTGTGCATTTACAATATTCATTGATTTTTGCCATTGAAAAACATGTTTTTCATATACCAGAAATGTTTGAAGCTACTGACTGAATGAAAGGAGCTGGCATCTCACTCTCTTTGAATCTTCTTTATCATGCTAGGATTAACAGGAAAAAGCAAAAAATTTCAGAATTGCACCTTGCAATGTGGAGATATTACTGTTTGTGCATTTACAATATTCATTGATTTTTGCCATTGAAAAACATGTTTTTCATATACCAGAAATGTTTGAAGCTACTGACTGAATGAAAGGAGCTGGCATCTCACTCTCTTTGAATCTTCTTTATCATGCTAGGATTAACAGGAAAAAGCTAAAAATTTCAGAATTGCACCGTGCAATGTGGAGATATTACTGTTTGTGCATTTACAATATTCATTGATTTTTGCCATTGAAAAACATGTTTTTCATATACCAGAAATGTTTGAAGCTACTGACTGAATGAAAGGAGCTGGCATCTCACTCTCTTTGAATCTTCTTTATCATGCTAGGATTAGCAGGAAAAAGCAAAAAATTTCAGAATTGCACCTTGCAATGTGGAGATATTACTGTTTGTGCATTTACAATATTCATTGATTTTTGCCATTGAAAAACATGTTTTTCATATACCAGAAATGTTTGAAGCTACTGACTGAATGAAAGGAGCTGGCATCTCACTCTCTTTGAATCTTCTTTATCATGCTAGGATTAACAGGAAAAAGCAAAAAATTTCAGAATTGCACCTTGCAATGTGGAGATATTACTGTTTGTGCATTTACAATATTCATTGATTTTTGCCATTGAAAAACATGTTTTTCATATACCAGAAATGTTTGAAGCTACTGACTGAATGAAAGGAGCTGGCATCTCACTCTCTTTGAATCTTCTTTATCATGCTAGGATTAACAGGAAAAAGCTAAAAATTTCAGAATTGCACCGTGCAATGTGGAGATATTACTGTTTGTGCATTTACAATATTCATTGATTTTTGCCATTGAAAAACATGTTTTTCATATACCAGAAATGTTTGAAGCTACTGACTGAATGAAAGGAGCTGGCATCTCACTCTCTTTGAATCTTCTTTATCATGCTAGGATTAGCAGGAAAAAGCAAAAAATTTCAGAATTGCACCTTGCAATGTGGAGATATTACTGTTTGTGCATTTACAATATTCATTGATTTTTGCCATTGAAAAACATGTTTTTCATATACCAGAAATGTTTCAAGCTACTGACTGAATGAAAGGAGCTGGCATCTCACTCTCTTTGAATCTTCTTTATCATGCTAGGATTAACAGGAAAAAGCAAAAAATTTCAGAATTGCACCTTGCAATGTGGAGATATTACTGTTTGTGCATTTACAATATTCATTGATTTTTGCCATTGAAAAACATGTTTTTCATATACCAGAAATGTTTGAAGCTACTGACTGAATGAAAGGAGCTGGCATCTCACTCTCTTTGAATCTTCTTTATCATGCTAGGATTAACAGGAAAAAGCTAAAAATTTCAGAATTGCACCGTGCAATGTGGAGATATTACTGTTTGTGCATTTACAATATTCATTGATTTTTGCCATTGAAAAACATGTTTTTCATATACCAGAAATGTTTGAAGCTACTGACTGAATGAAAGGAGCTGGCATCTCACTCTCTTTGAATCTTCTTTATCATGCTAGGATTAGCAGGAAAAAGCAAAAAATTTCAGAATTGCACCTTGCAATGTGGAGATATTACTGTTTGTGCATTTACAATATTCATTGATTTTTGCCATTGAAAAACATGTTTTTCATATACCAGAAATGTTTGAAGCTACTGACTGAATGAAAGGAGCTGGCATCTCACTCTCTTTGAATCTTCTTTATCATGCTAAGAGGAGCAGGAAAAAGCAAAAAATTTCAGAATTGCACCTTGCAATGTGGAGATATTACTGTTTGTGCATTTACAATATTCATTGATTTTTGCCATTGAAAAACGTCCAGAAATGATTGAAGCTACTGACTGAATGAAAGGAGCTCTCATCTCACTCTCTTTGAATCTTCTTTATCATGCTAAGAGGAGCAGGAAAAAGCAAAAAATTTCAGAATTGCACCTTGCAATGCGGAGAAATTACTGTTTGTGCATTTACAATATTCATTGATTTTTGCCATTGAAAAACATCATGTTATTCATATACCAGAAATGTTTGAAGCTACTGACTGAATGAAAGGAGCTGGCATCTCACTCTCTTTGAATCTTCTTTATCATGCTAAGAGGAGCAGGAAAAAGCAAAAAATTTCAGAATTGCACCTTCAATGCGGAGAAATTACTGTTTGTGCATTTACAATATTCATTGATTTTTGCCATTGAAAAACGTCCAGAAATGATTGAAGCTACTGACTGAATGAAAGGAGCTGGCATCTCACTCTCTTTGAATCTTCTTTATCATGCTAAGAGGAGCAGGAAAAAGCAAAAAATTTCAGAATTGCACCTTGCAATGCGGAGAAATTACTGTTTGTGCATTTACAATATTCATTAATTTTTGCCATTGAAAAACATCATGTTATTCATATACCAGAAATGATTGAAGCTACTGACTGAATGAAAGGAGCTGGCATCTCACTCTCTTTGAATCTTCTTTATCATGCTAAGAGGAGCAGGAAAAAGCAAAAAATTTCAGAATTGCACCTTGCAATGCGGAGAAATTACTGTTTGTGCATTTACAATATTCATTGATTTTTGCCATTGAAAAACATCATGTTATTCATATACCAGAAATGTTTGAAGCTACTGACTGAATGAAAGGAGCTGGCATCTCACTC
Organism: Phyllobates terribilis; assembly: GCF_046119375.1. Classification (NCBI taxonomy): domain Eukaryota; kingdom Metazoa; phylum Chordata; class Amphibia; order Anura; family Dendrobatidae; genus Phyllobates; species Phyllobates terribilis. Next base: position 105,793 of record NW_027365292.1, on the reverse strand, counting down.
TCTTTGAATCTTCTTTATCATACTAAGAGGAGCAGGAAAAAGCAAAAAATTTCAGAATTGCACCTTGCAATGCGGAGAAATTACTGTTTGTGCATTTACAATATTCATTGATTTTTGCCATTGAAAAACGTCCAGAAATGATTGAAGCTACTGACTGAATGAAAGGAGCTGGCATCTCACTCTCTTTGAATCTTCTTTATCATGCTAAGAGGAGCAGGAAAAAGCAAAAAATTTCAGAATTGCACCTTGCAATGCGGAGAAATTACTGTTTGTGCATTTACAATATTCATTGATTTTTGCCATTGAAAAACGTCCAGAAATGATTGAAGCTACTGACTGAATGAAAGGAGCTGGCATCTCACTCTCTTTGAATCTTCTTTATCATGCTAAGAGGAGCAGGAAAAAGCAAAAAATTTCAGAATTGCACCTTGCAATGCGGAGAAATTACTGTTTGTGCATTTACAATATTCATTGATTTTTGCCATTGAAAAACATCATGTTATTCATATACCAGAAATGTTTGAAGCTACTGACTGAATGAAAGGAGCTGGCATCTCACTCTCTTTGAATCTTCTTTATCATGCTAAGAGGAGCAGGAAAAAGCAAAAAATTTCAGAATTGCACCTTGCAATGCGAAGAAATTACTGTTTGTGCATTTACAATATTCATTGATTTTTGCCATTGAAAAACATCATGTTATTCATATACCAGAAATGTTTGAAGCTACTGACTGAATGAAAGGAGCTGGCATCTCACTCTCTTTGAATCTTCTTTATCATGCTAAGAGGAGCAGGAAAAAGCAAAAAATTTCAGAATTGCACCTTGCAATGCGGAGAAATTACTGTTTGTGCATTTACAATATTCATTGATTTTTGCCATTGAAAAACGTCCAGAAATGATTGAAGCTACTGACTGAATGAAAGGAGCTGGCATCTCACTCTCTTTGAATCTTCTTTATCATGCTAAGAGGAGCAGGAAAAAGCAAAAAATTTCAGAATTGCACCTTGCAATGCGGAGAAATTACTGTTTGTGCATTTACAATATTCATTGATTTTTGCCATTGAAAAACATCATGTTATTCATATACCAGAAATGATTGAAGCTACTGACTGAATGAAAGGAGCTGGCATCTCACTCTCTTTGAATCTTCTTTATCATGCTAAGAGGAGCAGGAAAAAGCAAAAAATTTCAGAATTGCACCTTGCAATGCGGAGAAATTACTGTTTGTGCATTTACAATATTCATTGATTTTTGCCATTGAAAAACGTCCAGAAATGATTGAAGCTACTGACTGAATGAAAGGAGCTGGCATCTCACTCTCTTTGAATCTTCTTTATCATGCTAAGAGGAGCAGGAAAAAGCAAAAAATTTCAGAATTGCACCTTGCAATGCGGAGAAATTACTGTTTGTGCATTTACAATATTCATTGATTTTTGCCATTGAAAAACGTCCAGAAATGTTTGAAGCTACTGACTGAATGAAAGGAGCTGGCATCTCACTCTATTTGAATCTTCTTTATCATGCTAAGAGGAGCAGGAAAAAGCAAAAAATTTCAGAATTGCACCTTGCAATGCGGAGAAATTACTGTTTGTGCATTTACAATATTCATTGATTTTTGCCATTGAAAAATGTCCAGAAATGATTGAAGCTACTGACTGAAAGGAGCTGGCATCTCACTCTATTTGAATCTTCTTTATCATGCTAAGAGGAGCAGGAAAAAGCAAAACATTTCAGAATTGCACCTTGCAATGCGGAGAAATTACTGTTTGTGCATTTACAATATTCATTGATTTTTGCCATTGAAAAACGTCCAGAAATGATTGAAGCTACTGACTGAATGAAAGGAGCTGGCATCTCACTCTCTTTGAATCTTCTTTATCATGCTAAGAGGAGCAGGAAAAAGCAAAAAATTTCAGAATTGCACCTTGCAATGCGGAGAAATTACTGCTTGTGCATTTACAATATTCATTGATTTTTGCCATTGAAAAACGTCCAGAAATGATTGAAGCTACTGTCTGAATGAAAGGAGCTGGCATCTCACTCTCTTTGATTCTTCTTTATCATGCTAAGAGGAGCAGGAAAAAGCAAAAAATTTCAGAATTGCACCTTGCAATGCGGAGAAATTACTGTTTGTGCATTTACAATATTCATTGATTTTTGCCATTGAAAAACGTCCAGAAATGATTAAAGCTACTGACTGAATGAAAGGAGCTGGCATCTCACTCTCTTTGAATCTTCTTTATCATGCTAAGAGGAGCAGGAAAAAGCAAAAAATTTCAGAATTGCACCTTGCAATGCGGAGAAATTACTGTTTGTGCATTTACAATATTCATTGATTTTTGCTATTGAAAAACGTCCAGAAATGATTGAAACTACTGACTGAATGAAAGGAGCTGGCATCTCACTCTCTTTGAATCTTCTTTATCATGCTAAGAGGAGCAGGAAAAAGCAAAAAATTTCAGAATTGCACCTTGCAATGCGGAGAAATTACTGTTTGTGCATTTACAATATTCATTGATTTTTGCCGTTGAAAAACGTCCAGAAATGATTGAAGCTACTGACTGAATGAAAGGAGCTGGCATCTCATTCTCTTTGAATCTTCTTTATCATGCTAAGAGGAGCAGGAAAAAGCAAAAAATTTCAGAATTGCACCTTGCAATGCGGAGAAATTACTGTTTGTGCATTTACAATATTCATTGATTTTTGACATTGAAAAACGTCCAGAAATGATTGAAGCTACTGACTGAATGAAAGGAGCTGGCATCTCACTCTCTTTGAATCTTCTTTATCATGCTAAGAGGAGCAGGAAAAAGCAAAAAATTTCAGAATTGCACCTTGCAATGCGGAGAAATTACTGTTTGTGCATTTACAATATTCATTGATTTTTGCCATTGAAAAACGTCCAGAAATGATTGAAGCTACTGACTGAATTAAAGGAGCTGGCATCTCACTCTCTTTGAATCTTCTTTATCATGCTAAGAGGAGCAGGAAAAAGCAAAAAATTTCAGAATTGCACCTTGCAATGCGGAGAAATTACTGTTTGTGCATTTACAATATTCATTGATTTTTGCTATTGAAAAACGTCCAGAAATGATTGAAGCTACTGACTGAATGAAAGGAGCTGGCATCTCACTCTCTTTGAATCTTCTTTATCATGCTAAGAGGAGCAGGAAAAAGCAAAAAATTTCAGAATTGCACCTTGCAATGCGGAGAAATTACTGTTTGTGCATTTACAATATTCATTGATTTTTGCCGTTGAAAAACGTCCAGAAATGATTGAAGCTACTGACTGAATGAAAGGAGCTGGCATCTCATTCTCTTTGAATCTTCTTTATCATGCTAAGAGGAGCAGGAAAAAGCAAAAAATTTCAGAATTGCACCTTGCAATGCGGAGAAATTACTGTTTGTGCATTTACAATATTCATTGATTTTTGCCATTGAAAAACATGTTTTTCATATACCAGAAATGTTTGAAGCTACTGACTGAATGAAAGGAGCTGGCATCTCACTCTCTTTGAATCTTCTTTATCATGCTAGGATTAGCAGGAAAAAGCAAAAAATTTCAGAATTGCACCTTGCAATGTGGAGATATTACTGTTTGTGCATTTACAATATTCATTGATTTTTGCCATTGAAAAACATGTTTTTCATATACCAGAAATGTTTGAAGCTACTGACTGAATGAAAGGAGCTGGCATCTCACTCTCTTTGAATCTTCTTTATCATGCTAGGATTAACAGGAAAAAGCTAAAAATTTCAGAATTGCACCGTGCAATGTGGAGATATTACTGTTTGTGCATTTACAATATTCATTGATTTTTGCCATTGAAAAACATGTTTTTCATATACCAGAAATGTTTGAAGCTACTGACTGAATGAAAGGAGCTGGCATCTCACTCTCTTTGAATCTTCTTTATCATGCTAGGATTAGCAGGAAAAAGCAAAAAATTTCAGAATTGCACCTTGCAATGTGGAGATATTACTGTTTGTGCATTTACAATATTCATTGATTTTTGCCATTGAAAAACATGTTTTTCATATACCAGAAATGTTTGAAGCTACTGACTGAATGAAAGGAGCTGGCATCTCACTCTCTTTGAATCTTCTTTATCATGCTAGGATTAACAGGAAAAAGCTAAAAATTTCAGAATTGCACCGTGCAATGTGGAGATATTACTGTTTGTGCATTTACAATATTCATTGATTTTTGCCATTGAAAAACATGTTTTTCATATACCAGAAATGTTTGAAGCTACTGACTGAATGAAAGGAGCTGGCATCTCACTCTCTTTGAATCTTCTTTATCATGCTAGGATTAGCAGGAAAAAGCAAAAAATTTCAGAATTGCACCTTGCAATGTGGAGATATTACTGTTTGTGCATTTACAATATTCATTGATTTTTGCCATTGAAAAACATGTTTTTCATATACCAGAAATGTTTGAAGCTACTGACTGAATGAAAGGAGCTGGCATCTCACTCTCTTTGAATCTTCTTTATCATGCTAGGATTAGCAGGAAAAAGCAAAAAATTTCAGAATTGCACCTTGCAATGTGGAGATATTACTGTTTGTGCATTTACAATATTCATTGATTTTTGCCATTGAAAAACATGTTTTTCATATACCAGAAATGTTTGAAGCTACTGACTGAATGAAAGGAGCTGGCATCTCACTCTCTTTGAATCTTCTTTATCATGCTAGGATTAACAGGAAAAAGCTAAAAATTTCAGAATTGCACCGTGCAATGTGGAGATATTACTGTTTGTGCATTTACAATATTCATTGATTTTTGCCATTGAAAAACATGTTTTTCATATACCAGAAATGTTTGAAGCTAATGACTGAATGAAAGGAGCTGGCATCTCACTCTCTTTGAATCTTCTTTATCATGCTAGGATTAGCAGGAATAAGCAAAAAATTTCAGAATTGCACCTTGCAATGTGGAGATATTACTGTTTGTGCATTTACAATATTCATTGATTTTTGCCATTGAAAAACATGTTTTTCATATACCAGAAATGTTTGAAGCTACTGACTGAATGAAAGGAGCTGGCATCTCACTCTCTTTGAATCTTCTTTATCATGCTAGGATTAACAGGAAAAAGCTAAAAATTTCAGAATTGCACCGTGCAATGTGGAGATATTACTGTTTGTGCATTTACAATATTCATTGATTTTTGCCATTGAAAAACATGTTTTTCATATACCAGAAATGTTTGAAGCTACTGACTGAATGAAAGGAGCTGGCATCTCACTCTCTTTGAATCTTCTTTATCATGCTAGGATTAGCAGGAAAAAGCAAAAAATTTCAGAATTGCACCTTGCAATGTGGAGATATTACTGTTTGTGCATTTACAATATTCATTGATTTTTGCCATTGAAAAACATGTTTTTCATATACCAGAAATGTTTGAAGCTACTGACTGAATGAAAGGAGCTGGCATCTCACTCTCTTTGAATCTTCTTTATCATGCTAGGATTAACAGGAAAAAGCAAAAAATTTCAGAATTGCACCTTGCAATGTGGAGATATTACTGTTTGTGCATTTACAATATTCATTGATTTTTGCCATTGAAAAACATGTTTTTCATATACCAGAAATGTTTGAAGTTTCTGACTGAATGAAAGGAGCTGGCATCTCACTCTCTTTGAATCTTCTTTATCATGCTAGGATTAACAGGAAAAAGCTAAAAATTTCAGAATTGCACCGTGCAATGTGGAGATATTACTGTTTGTGCATTTACAATATTCATTGATTTTTGCCATTGAAAAACCTGTTTTTCATATACCAGAAATGTTTGAAGCTACTGACTGAATGAAAGGAGCTGGCATCTCACTCTCTTTGAATCTTCTTTATCATGCTAGGATTAGCAGGAAAAAGCAAAAAATTTCAGAATTGCACCTTGCAATGTGGAGATATTACTGTTTGTGCATTTACAATATTCATTGATTTTTGCCATTGAAAAACATGTTTTTCATATACCAGAAATGTTTGAAGCTACTGACTGAATGAAAGGAGCTGGCATCTCACTGTCTTTGAATCTTCTTTATCATGCTAGGATTAACAGGAAAAAGCTAAAAATTTCAGAATTGCACCGTGCAATGTGGAGATATTACTGTTTGTGCATTTACAATATTCATTGATTTTTGCCATTGAAAAACATGTTTTTCATATACCAGAAATGTTTGAAGCTACTGACTGAATGAAAGGAGCTGGCATCTCACTCTCTTTGAATCTTCTTTATCATGCTAGGATTAGCAGGAAAAAGCAAAAAATTTCAGAATTGCACCTTGCAATGTGGAGATATTACTGTTTGTGCATTTACAATATTCATTGATTTTTGCCATTGAAAAACATGTTTTTCATATACCAGAAATGTTTGAAGCTACTGACTGAATGAAAGGAGCTGGCATCTCACTCTCTTTGAATCTTCTTTATCATGCTAGGATTAACAGGAAAAAGCAAAAAATTTCAGAATTGCACCTTGCAATGTGGAGATATTACTGTTTGTGCATTTACAATATTCATTGATTTTTGCCATTGAAAAACATGTTTTTCATATACCAGAAATGTTTGAAGCTACTGACTGAATGAAAGGAGCTGGCATCTCACTCTCTTTGAATCTTCTTTATCATGCTAGGATTAGCAGGAAAAAGCAAAAAATTTCAGAATTGCACCTTGCAATGTGGAGATATTACTGTTTGTGCATTTACAATATTCATTGATTTTTGCCATTGAAAAACATGTTTTTCATATACCAGAAATGTTTGAAGCTACTGACTGAATGAAAGGAGCTGGCATCTCACTCTCTTTGAATCTTCTTTATCATGCTAGGATTAACAGGAAAAAGCTAAAAATTTCAGAATTGCACCGTGCAATGTGGAGATATTACTGTTTGTGCATTTACAATATTCATTGATTTTTGCCATTGAAAAACATGTTTTTCATATACCAGAAATGTTTGAAGCTACTGACTGAATGAAAGGAGCTGGCATCTCACTCTCTTTGAATCTTCTTTATCATGCTAGGATTAACAGGAAAAAGCTAAAAATTTCAGAATTGCACCGTGCAATGTGGAGATATTACTGTTTGTGCATTTACAATATTCATCGATTTTTGCCATTGAAAAACATGTTTTTCATATACCAGAAATGTTTGAAGCTACTGACTGAATGAAAGGAGCTGGCATCTCACTCTCTTTGAATCTTCTTTATCATGCTAGGATTAGCAGGAAAAAGCAAAAAATTTCAGAATTGCACCTTGCAATGTGGAGATATTACTGTTTGTGCATTTACAATATTCATTGATTTTTGCCATTGAAAAACATGTTTTTCATATACCAGAAATGTTTGAAGCTACTGACTGAATGAAAGGAGCTGGCATCTCACTCTCTTTGAATCTTCTTTATCATGCTAGGATTAACAGGAAAAAGCAAAAAATTTCAGAATTGCACCTTGCAATGTGGAGATATTACTGTTTGTGCATTTACAATATTCATTGATTTTTGCCATTGAAAAACATGTTTTTCATATACCAGAAATGTTTGAAGCTACTGACTGAATGAAAGGAGCTGGCATCTCACTCTCTTTGAATCTTCTTTATCATGCTAGGATTAACAGGAAAAAGCTAAAAATTTCAGAATTGCACCGTGCAATGTGGAGATATTACTGTTTGTGCATTTACAATATTCATTGATTTTTGCCATTGAAAAACATGTTTTTCATATACCAGAAATGTTTGAAGCTACTGACTGAATGAAAGGAGCTGGGATCTCTCTTTGAATCTTCTTTATCATGCTAGGATTAGCAGGAAAAAGCAAAAAATTTCAGAATTGCACCTTGCAATGTGGAGATATTACTGTTTGTGCATTTACAATATTCATTGATTTTTGCCATTGAAAAACATGTTTTTCATATACCAGAAATGTTTGAAGCTACTGACTGAATGAAAGGAGCTGGCATCTCACTCTCTTTGAATCTTCTTTATCATGCTAGGATTAACAGGAAAAAGCAAAAAATTTCAGAATTGCACCTTGCAATGTGGAGATATTACTGTTTGTGCATTTACAATATTCATTGATTTTTGCCATTGAAAAACATGTTTTTCATATACCAGAAATGTTTGAAGCTACTGACTGAATGAAAGGAGCTGGCATCTCACTCTCTTTGAATCTTCTTTATCATGCTAGGATTAGCAGGAAAAAGCAAAAAATTTCAGAATTGCACCTTGCAATGTGGAGATATTACTGTTTGTGCATTTACAATATTCATTGATTTTTGCCATTGAAAAACATGTTTTTCATATACCAGAAATGTTTGAAGCTACTGACTGAATGAAAGGAGCTGGCATCTCACTCTCTTTGAATCTTCTTTATCATGCTAGGATTAACAGGAAAAAGCTAAAAATTTCAGAATTGCACCGTGCAATGTGGAGATATTACTGTTTGTGCATTTACAATATTCATCGATTTTTGCCATTGAAAAACATGTTTTTCATATACCAGAAATGTTTGAAGCTACTGACTGAATGAAAGGAGCTGGCATCTCACTCTCTTTGAATCTTCTTTATCATGCTAGGATTAGCAGGAAAAAGCAAAAAATTTCAGAATTGCACCTTGCAATGTGGAGATATTACTGTTTGTGCATTTACAATATTCATTGATTTTTGCCATTGAAAAACATGTTTTTCATATACCAGAAATGTTTGAAGCTACTGACTGAATGAAAGGAGCTGGCATCTCACTCTCTTTGAATCTTCTTTATCATGCTAGGATTAGCAGGAAAAAGCAAAAAATTTCAGAATTGCACCTTGCAATGTGGAGATATTACTGTTTGTGCATTTACAATATTCATTGATTTTTGCCATTGAAAAACATGTTTTTCATATACCAGAAATGTTTGAAGCTACTGACTGAATGAAAGGAGCTGGCATCTCACTCTCTTTGAATCTTCTTTATCATGCTAGGATTAACAGGAAAAAGCAAAAAATTTCAGAATTGCACCTTGCAATGTGGAGATATTACTGTTTGTGCATTTACAATATTCATTGATTTTTGCCATTGAAAAACATGTTTTTCATATACCAGAAATGTTTGAAGCTACTGACTGAATGAAAGGAGCTGGCATCTCACTCTCTTTGAATCTTCTTTATCATGCTAGGATTAACAGGAAAAAGCTAAAAATTTCAGAATTGCACCGTGCAATGTGGAGATATTACTGTTTGTGCATTTACAATATTCATTGATTTTTGCTATTGAAAAACATGTTTTTCATATACCAGAAATGTTTGAAGCTACTGACTGAATGAAAGGAGCTGGCATCTCACTCTCTTTGAATCTTCTTTATCATGCTAGGATTAGCAGGAAAAAGCAAAAAATTTCAGAATTGCACCTTGCAATGTGGAGATATTACTGTTTGTGCATTTACAATATTCATTGATTTTTGCCATTGAAAAACATGTTTTTCATATACCAGAAATGTTTGAAGCTACTGACTGAATGAAAGGAGCTGGCATCTCACTCTCTTTGAATCTTCTTTATCATGCTAGGATTAACAGGAAAAAGCTAAAAATTTCAGAATTGCACCGTGCAATGTGGAGATATTACTGTTTGTGCATTTACAATATTCATTGATTTTTGCCATTGAAAAACATGTTTTTCATATACCAGAAATGTTTGAAGCTAATGACTGAATGAAAGGAGCTGGCATCTCACTCTCTTTGAATCTTCTTTATCATGCTAGGATTAGCAGGAATAAGCAAAAAATTTCAGAATTGCACCTTGCAATGTGGAGATATTACTGTTTGTGCATTTACAATATTCATTGATTTTTGCCATTGAAAAACATGTTTTTCATATACCAGAAATGTTTGAAGCTACTGACTGAATGAAAGGAGCTGGCATCTCACTCTCTTTGAATCTTCTTTATCATGCTAGGATTAACAGGAAAAAGCTAAAAATTTCAGAATTGCACCGTGCAATGTGGAGATATTACTGTTTGTGCATTTACAATATTCATTGATTTTTGCCATTGAAAAACATGTTTTTCATATACCAGAAATGTTTGAAGCTACTGACTGAATGAAAGGAGCTGGCATCTCACTCTCTTTGAATCTTCTTTATCATGCTAGGATTAGCAGGAAAAAGCAAAAAATTTCAGAATTGCACCTTGCAATGTGGAGATATTACTGTTTGTGCATTTACAATATTCATTGATTTTTGACATTGAAAAACATGTTTTTCATATACCAGAAATGTTTGAAGCTACTGACTGAATGAAAGGAGCTGGCATCTCACTCTCTTTGAATCTTCTTTATCATGCTAGGATTAACAGGAAAAAGCTAAAAATTTCAGAATTGCACCGTGCAATGTGGAGATATTACTGTTTGTGCATTTACAATATTCATTGATTTTTGCCATTGAAAAACATGTTTTTCATATACCAGAAATGTTTGAAGCTACTGACTGAATGAAAGGAGCTGGCATCTCACTCTCTTTGAATCTTCTTTATCATGCTAGGATTAGCAGGAAAAAGCAAAAAATTTCAGAATTGCACCTTGCAATGTGGAGATATTACTGTTTGTGCATTTACAATATTCATTGATTTTTGCCATTGAAAAACATGTTTTTCATATACCAGAAATGTTTGAAGCTACTGACTGAATGAAAGGAGCTGGCATCTCACTCTCTTTGAATCTTCTTTATCATGCTAGGATTAACAGGAAAAAGCAAAAAATTTCAGAATTGCACCTTGCAATGTGGAGATATTACTGTTTGTGCATTTACAATATTCATTGATTTTTGCCATTGAAAAACATGTTTTTCATATACCAGAAATGTTTGAAGCTACTGACTGAATGAAAGGAGCTGGCATCTCACTCTCTTTGAATCTTCTTTATCATGCTAGGATTAACAGGAAAAAGCTAAAAATTTCAGAATTGCACCGTGCAATGTGGAGATATTACTGTTTGTGCATTTACAATATTCATTGATTTTTGCCATTGAAAAACATGTTTTTCATATACCAGAAATGTTTGAAGCTACTGACTGAATGAAAGGAGCTGGCATCTCACTCTCTTTGAATCTTCTTTATCATGCTAAGAGGAGCAGGAAAAAGCAAAAAATTTCAGAATTGCACCTTGCAATGCGGAGAAATTACTGTTTGTGCATTTACAATATTCATTGATTTTTGCCATTGAAAAACGTCCAGAAATCATTGAAGCTACTGACTGAATGAAAGGAGCTGGCATCTCACTCTCTTTGAATCTTCTTTATCATGCTAAGAGGAGCAGGAAAAAGCAAAAAATTTCAGAATTGCACCTTGCAATGCGGAGAAATTACTGTTTGTGCATTTACAATATTCATTGATTTTTGCCATTGAAAAACGTCCAGAAATGTTTGAAGCTACTGACTGAATGAAAGGAGCTGGCATCTCACTCTATTTGAATCTTCTTTATCATGCTAAGAGGAGCAGGAAAAAGCAAAAAATTTCAGAATTGCACCTTGCAATGCGGAGAAATTACTGTTTGTGCATTTACAATATTCATTGATATTTGCCATTGAAAAATGTCCAGAAATGATTGAAGCTACTGACTGAAAGGAGCTGGCATCTCACTCTCTTTGAATCTTCTTTATCATGCTAAGAGGAGCAGGAAAAAGCAAAAAATTTCAGAATTGCACCTTGCAATGCGGAGAAATTACTGTTTGTGCATTTACAATATTCATTGATTTTTGCCATTGAAAAACGTCCAGAAATGATTGAAGCTACTGACTGAATGAAAGGAGCTGGCATCTCACTCTCTTTGAATCTTCTTTATCATGCTAAGAGGAGCAGGAAAAAGCAAAAAAATTCAGAATTGCACCTTGCAATGCGGAGAAATTACTGTTTGTGCATTTACAATATTCATTGATTTTTGCCATTGAAAAACATCATGTTATTCATATACCAGAAATGATTGAAGCTACTGACTGAATGAAAGGAGCTGGCATCTCACGCTCTTTGAATCTTCTTTTTCATGCTAAGAGGAGCAGGAAAAAGCAAAACATTTCAGAATTGCACCTTGCAATGCGGAGAAATTACTGTTTGTGCATTTACAATATTCATTGATTTTTGCCATTGAAAAACGTCCAGAAATGATTGAAGCTACTGACTGAATGAAAGGAGCTGGCATCTCACTCTCTTTGAATCTTCTTTATCATGCTAAGAGGAGCAGGAAAAAGCAAAAAATTTCAGAATTGCACCTTGCAATGCGGAGAAATTACTGCTTGTGCATTTACAATATTCATTGATTTTTGCCATTGAAAAACGTCCAGAAATGATTGAAGCTACTGTCTGAATGAAAGGAGCTGGCATCTCACTCTCTTTGAATCTTCTTTATCATGCTAGGATTAGCAGGAAAAAGCAAAAAATTTCAGAATTGCACCTTGCAATGTGGAGATATTACTGTTTGTGCATTTACAATATTCATTGATTTTTGCCATTGAAAAACATGTTTTTCATATACCAGAAATGTTTGAAGCTACTGACTGAATGAAAGGAGCTGGCATCTCACTCTCTTTGAATCTTCTTTATCATGCTAGTATTAACAGGAAAAAGCTAAAAATTTCAGAATTGCACCGTGCAATGTGGAGATATTACTGTTTGTGCATTTACAATATTCATTGATTTTTGCCATTGAAAAACATGTTTTTCATATACCAGAAATGTTTGAAGCTACTGACTGAATGAAAGGAGCTGGCATCTCACTCTCTTTGAATCTTCTTTATCATGCTAGGATTAACAGGAAAAAGCTAAAAATTTCAGAATTGCACCGTGCAATGTGGAGATATTACTGTTTGTGCATTTACAATATTCATCGATTTTTGCCATTGAAAAACATGTTTTTCATATACCAGAAATGTTTGAAGCTACTGACTGAATGAAAGGAGCTGGCATCTCACTCTCTTTGAATCTTCTTTATCATGCTAGGATTAGCAGGAAAAAGCAAAAAATTTCAGAATTGCACCTTGCAATGTGGAGATATTACTGTTTGTGCATTTACAATATTCATTGATTTTTGCCATTGAAAAACATGTTTTTCATATACCAGAAATGTTTGAAGCTACTGACTGAATGAAAGGAGCTGGCATCTCACTCTCTTTGAATCTTCTTTATCATGCTAGGATTAGCAGGAAAAAGCAAAAAATTTCAGAATTGCACCTTGCAATGTGGAGATATTACTGTTTGTGCATTTACAATATTCATTGATTTTTGCCATTGAAAAACATGTTTTTCATATACCAGAAATGTTTGAAGCTACTGACTGAATGAAAGGAGCTGGCATCTCACTCTCTTTGAATCTTCTTTATCATGCTAGGATTAACAGGAAAAAGCAAAAAATTTCAGAATTGCACCTTGCAATGTGGAGATATTACTGTTTGTGCATTTACAATATTCATTGATTTTTGCCATTGAAAAACATGTTTTTCATATACCAGAAATGTTTGAAGCTACTGACTGAATGAAAGGAGCTGGCATCTCACTCTCTTTGAATCTTCTTTATCATGCTAGGATTAACAGGAAAAAGCTAAAAATTTCAGAATTGCACCGTGCAATGTGGAGATATTACTGTTTGTGCATTTACAATATTCATTGATTTTTGCTATTGAAAAACATGTTTTTCATATACCAGAAATGTTTGAAGCTACTGACTGAATGAAAGGAGCTGGCATCTCACTCTCTTTGAATCTTCTTTATCATGCTAGGATTAGCAGGAAAAAGCAAAAAATTTCAGAATTGCACCTTGCAATGTGGAGATATTACTGTTTGTGCATTTACAATATTCATTGATTTTTGCCATTGAAAAACATGTTTTTCATATACCAGAAATGTTTGAAGCTACTGACTGAATGAAAGGAGCTGGCATCTCACTCTCTTTGAATCTTCTTTATCATGCTAGGATTAACAGGAAAAAGCTAAAAATTTCAGAATTGCACCGTGCAATGTGGAGATATTACTGTTTGTGCATTTACAATATTCATTGATTTTTGCCATTGAAAAACATGTTTTTCATATACCAGAAATGTTTGAAGCTAATGACTGAATGAAAGGAGCTGGCATCTCACTCTCTTTGAATCTTCTTTATCATGCTAGGATTAGCAGGAATAAGCAAAAAATTTCAGAATTGCACCTTGCAATGTGGAGATATTACTGTTTGTGCATTTACAATATTCATTGATTTTTGCCATTGAAAAACATGTTTTTCATATACCAGAAATGTTTGAAGCTACTGACTGAATGAAAGGAGCTGGCATCTCACTCTCTTTGAATCTTCTTTATCATGCTAGGATTAACAGGAAAAAGCTAAAAATTTCAGAATTGCACCGTGCAATGTGGAGATATTACTGTTTGTGCATTTACAATATTCATTGATTTTTGCCATTGAAAAACATGTTTTTCATATACCAGAAATGTTTGAAGCTACTGACTGAATGAAAGGAGCTGGCATCTCACTCTCTTTGAATCTTCTTTATCATGCTAGGATTAGCAGGAAAAAGCAAAAAATTTCAGAATTGCACCTTGCAATGTGGAGATATTACTGTTTGTGCATTTACAATATTCATTGATTTTTGCCATTGAAAAACATGTTTTTCATATACCAGAAATGTTTGAAGCTACTGACTGAATGAAAGGAGCTGGCATCTCACTCTCTTTGAATCTTCTTTATCATGCTAGGATTAACAGGAAAAAGCTAAAAATTTCAGAATTGCACCGTGCAATGTGGAGATATTACTGTTTGTGCATTTACAATATTCATTGATTTTTGCCATTGAAAAACATGTTTTTCATATACCAGAAATGTTTGAAGCTACTGACTGAATGAAAGGAGCTGGCATCTCACTCTCTTTGAATCTTCTTTATCATGCTAGGATTAGCAGGAAAAAGCAAAAAATTTCAGAATTGCACCTTGCAATGTGGAGATATTACTGTTTGTGCATTTACAATATTCATTGATTTTTGCCATTGAAAAACATGTTTTTCATATACCAGAAATGTTTGAAGCTACTGACTGAATGAAAGGAGCTGGCATCTCACTCTCTTTGAATCTTCTTTATCATGCTAGGATTAACAGGAAAAAGCAAAAAATTTCAGAATTGCACCTTGCAATGTGGAGATATTACTGTTTGTGCATTTACAATATTCATTGATTTTTGCCATTGAAAAACATGTTTTTCATATACCAGAAATGTTTGAAGCTACTGACTGAATGAAAGGAGCTGGCATCTCACTCTCTTTGAATCTTCTTTATCATGCTAGGATTAGCAGGAAAAAGCAAAAAATTTCAGAATTGCACCTTGCAATGTGGAGATATTACTGTTTGTGCATTTACAATATTCATTGATTTTTGCCATTGAAAAACATGTTTTTCATATACCAGAAATGTTTGAAGCTACTGACTGAATGAAAGGAGCTGGCATCTCACTCTCTTTGAATCTTCTTTATCATGCTAAGAGGAGCAGGAAAAAGCAAAAAATTTCAGAATTGCACCTTGCAATGCGGAGAAATTACTGTTTGTGCATTTACAATATTCATTGATTTTTGCCATTGAAAAACGTCCAGAAATGATTGAAGCTACTGACTGAATGAAAGGAGCTGGCATCTCACTCTCTTTGAATCTTCTTTACCATGCTAAGAGGAGCAGGAAAAAGCAAAAAATTTCAGAATTGCACCTTGCAATGCGGAGAAATTACTGTTTGTGCATTTACAATATTCATTGATTTTTGCCATTGAAAAACGTCCAGAAATGTTTGAAGCTACTGACTGAATGAAAGGAGCTGGCATCTCACTCTATTTGAATCTTCTTTATCATGCTAAGAGGAGCAGGAAAAAGCAAAAAATTTCAGAATTGCACCTTGCAATGCGGAGAAATTACTGTTTGTGCATTTACAATATTCATTGATTTTTGCCATTGAAAAATGTCCAGAAATGATTGAAGCTACTGACTGAAAGGAGCTGGCATCTCACTCTCTTTGAATCTTCTTTATCATGCTAAGAGGAGCAGGAAAAAGCAAAAAATTTCAGAATTGCACCTTGCAATGCGGAGAAATTACTGTTTGTGCATTTACAATATTCATTGATTTTTGCCATTGAAAAACGTCCAGAAATGATTGAAGCTACTGACTGAATGAAAGGAGCTGGCATCTCACTCTCTTTGAATCTTCTTTATCATGCTAAGAGGAGCAGGAAAAAGCAAAAAAATTCAGAATTGCACCTTGCAATGCGGAGAAATTACTGTTTGTGCATTTACAATATTCATTGATTTTTGCCATTGAAAAACATCATGTTATTCATATACCAGAAATGATTGAAGCTACTGACTGAATGAAAGGAGCTGGCATCTCACGCTCTTTGAATCTTCTTTTTCATGCTAAGAGGAGCAGGAAAAAGCAAAACATTTCAGAATTGCACCTTGCAATGCGGAGAAATTACTGTTTGTGCATTTACAATATTCATTGATTTTTGCCATTGAAAAACGTCCAGAAATGATTGAAGCTACTGACTGAATGAAAGGAGCTGGCATCTCACTCTCTTTGAATCTTCTTTATCATGCTAAGAGGAGCAGGAAAAAGCAAAAAATTTCAGAATTGCACCTTGCAATGCGGAGAAATTACTGCTTGTGCATTTACAATATTCATTGATTTTTGCCATTGAAAAACGTCCAGAAATGATTGAAGCTACTGTCTGAATGAAAGGAGCTGGCATCTCACTCTCTTTGATTCTTCTTTATCATGCTAAGAGGAGCAGGAAAAAGCAAAAAATTTCAGAATTGCACCTTGCAATGCGGAGAAATTACTGTTTGTGCATTTACAATATTCATTGATTTTTGCCATTGAAAAACGTCCAGAAATGATTAAAGCTACTGACTGAATGAAAGGAGCTGGCATCTCACTCTCTTTGAATCTTCTTTATCATGCTAAGAGGAGCAGGAAAAAGCAAAAAATTTCAGAATTGCACCTTGCAATGCGGAGAAATTACTGTTTGTGCATTTACAATATTCATTGATTTTTGCTATTGAAAAACGTCCAGAAATGATTGAAGCTACTGACTGAATGAAAGGAGCTGGCATCTCACTCTCTTTGAATCTTCTTTATCATGCTAAGAGGAGCAGGAAAAAGCAAAAAATTTCAGAATTGCACCTTGCAATGCGGAGAAATTACTGTTTGTGCATTTACAATATTCATTGATTTTTGCCGTTGAAAAACGTCCAGAAATGATTGAAGCTACTGACTGAATGAAAGGAGCTGGCATCTCATTCTCTTTGAATCTTCTTTATCATGCTAAGAGGAGCAGGAAAAAGCAAAAAATTTCAGAATTGCACCTTGCAATGCGGAGAAATTACTGTTTGTGCATTTACAATATTCATTGATTTTTGACATTGAAAAACGTCCAGAAATGATTGAAGCTACTGACTGAATGAAAGGAGCTGGCATCTCACTCTCTTTGAATCTTCTTTATCATGCTAAGAGGAGCAGGAAAAAGCAAAAAATTTCAGAATTGCACCTTGCAATGCGGAGAAATTACTGTTTGTGCATTTACAATATTCATTGATTTTTGCCATTGAAAAACGTCCAGAAATGATTGAAGCTACTGACTGAATTAGAGCTGGCATCTCACTCTCTTTGAATCTTCTTTATCATGCTAAGAGGAGCAGGAAAAAGCAAAAAATTTCAGAATTGCACCTTGCAATGCGGAGAAATTACTGTTTGTGCATTTACAATATTCATTGATTTTTGCTATTGAAAAACGTCCAGAAATGATTGAAGCTACTGACTGAATGAAAGGAGCTGGCATCTCACTCTCTTTGAATCTTCTTTATCATGCTAAGAGGAGCAGGAAAAAGCAAAAAATTTCAGAATTGCACCTTGCAATGCGGAGAAATTACTGTTTGTGCATTTACAATATTCATTGATTTTTGCCGTTGAAAAACGTCCAGAAATGATTGAAGCTACTGACTGAATGAAAGGAGCTGGCATCTCATTCTCTTTGAATCTTCTTTATCATGCTAAGAGGAGCAGGAAAAAGCAAAAAATTTCAGAATTGCACCTTGCAATGCGGAGAAATTACTGTTTGTGCATTTACAATATTCATTGATTTTTGCCATTGAAAAACATGTTTTTCATATACCAGAAATGTTTGAAGCTACTGACTGAATGAAAGGAGCTGGCATCTCACTCTCTTTGAATCTTCTTTATCATGCTAGGATTAGCAGGAAAAAGCAAAAAATTTCAGAATTGCACCTTGCAATGTGGAGATATTACTGTTTGTGCATTTACAATATTCATTGATTTTTGCCATTGAAAAACATGTTTTTCATATACCAGAAATGTTTGAAGCTACTGACTGAATGAAAGGAGCTGGCATCTCACTCTCTTTGAATCTTCTTTATCATGCTAGGATTAACAGGAAAAAGCTAAAAATTTCAGAATTGCACCGTGCAATGTGGAGATATTACTGTTTGTGCATTTACAATATTCATTGATTTTTGCCATTGAAAAACATGTTTTTCATATTCCAGAAATGTTTGAAGCTACTGACTGAATGAAAGGAGCTGGCATCTCACTCTCTTTGAATCTTCTTTATCATGCTAGGATTAGCAGGAAAAAGCAAAAAATTTCAGAATTGCACCTTGCAATGTGGAGATATTACTGTTTGTGCATTTACAATATTCATTGATTTTTGCCATTGAAAAACGTCCAGAAATGATTGAAGCTACTGTCTGAATGAAAGGAGCTGGCATCTCACTCTCTTTGATTCTTCTTTATCATGCTAAGAGGAGCAGGAAAAAGCAAAAAATTTCAGAATTGCACCTTGCAATGCGGAGAAATTACTGTTTGTGCATTTACAATATTCATTGATTTTTGCCATTGAAAAACGTCCAGAAATGATTAAAGCTACTGACTGAATGAAAGGAGCTGGCATCTCACTCTCTTTGAATCTTCTTTATCATGCTAAGAGGAGCAGGAAAAAGCAAAAAATTTCAGAATTGCACCTTGCAATGCGGAGAAATTACTGTTTGTGCATTTACAATATTCATTGATTTTTGCTATTGAAAAACGTCCAGAAATGATTGAAGCTACTGACTGAATGAAAGGAGCTGGCATCTCACTCTCTTTGAATCTTCTTTATCATGCTAAGAGGAGCAGGAAAAAGCAAAAAATTTCAGAATTGCACCTTGCAATGCGGAGAAATTACTGTTTGTGCATTTACAATATTCATTGATTTTTGCCGTTGAAAAACGTCCAGAAATGATTGAAGCTACTGACTGAATGAAAGGAGCTGGCATCTCATTCTCTTTGAATCTTCTTTATCATGCTAAGAGGAGCAGGAAAAAGCAAAAAATTTCAGAATTGCACCTTGCAATGCGGAGAAATTACTGTTTGTGCATTTACAATATTCATTGATTTTTGACATTGAAAAACGTCCAGAAATGATTGAAGCTACTGACTGAATGAAAGGAGCTGGCATCTCACTCTCTTTGAATCTTCTTTATCATGCTAAGAGGAGCAGGAAAAAGCAAAAAATTTCAGAATTGCACCTTGCAATGCGGAGAAATTACTGTTTGTGCATTTACAATATTCATTGATTTTTGCCATTGAAAAACGTCCAGAAATGATTGAAGCTACTGACTGAATTAAAGGAGCTGGCATCTCACTCTCTTTGAATCTTCTTTATCATGCTAAGAGGAGCAGGAAAAAGCAAAAAATTTCAGAATTGCACCTTGCAATGCGGAGAAATTACTGTTTGTGCATTTACAATATTCATTGATTTTTGCTATTGAAAAACGTCCAGAAATGATTGAAGCTACTGACTGAATGAAAGGAGCTGGCATCTCACTCTCTTTGAATCTTCTTTATCATGCTAAGAGGAGCAGGAAAAAGCAAAAAATTTCAGAATTGCACCTTGCAATGCGGAGAAATTACTGTTTGTGCATTTACAATATTCATTGATTTTTGCCATTGAAAAACATGTTTTTCATATACCAGAAATGTTTGAAGCTACTGACTGAATGAAAGGAGCTGGCATCTCACTCTCTTTGAATCTTCTTTATCATGCTAGGATTAGCAGGAAAAAGCAAAAAATTTCAGAATTGCACCTTGCAATGTGGAGATATTACTGTTTGTGCATTTACAATATTCATTGATTTTTGCCATTGAAAAACATGTTTTTCATATACCAGAAATGTTTGAAGCTACTGACTGAATGAAAGGAGCTGGCATCTCACTCTCTTTGAATCTTCTTTATCATGCTAGGATTAACAGGAAAAAGCTAAAAATTTCAGAATTGCACCGTGCAATGTGGAGATATTACTGTTTGTGCATTTACAATATTCATTGATTTTTGCCATTGAAAAACATGTTTTTCATATACCAGAAATGTTTGAAGCTACTGACTGAATGAAAGGAGCTGGCATCTCACTCTCTTTGAATCTTCTTTATCATGCTAGGATTAGCAGGAAAAAGCAAAAAATTTCAGAATTGCACCTTGCAATGTGGAGATATTACTGTTTGTGCATTTACAATATTCATTGATTTTTGCCATTGAAAAACATGTTTTTCATATACCAGAAATGTTTGAAGCTACTGACTGAATGAAAGGAGCTGGCATCTCACTCTCTTTGAATCTTCTTTATCATGCTAGGATTAACAGGAAAAAGCTAAAAATTTCAGAATTGCACCGTGCAATGTGGAGATATTACTGTTTGTGCATTTACAATATTCATTGATTTTTGCCATTGAAAAACATGTTTTTCATATACCAGAAATGTTTGAAGCTACTGACTGAATGAAAGGAGCTGGCATCTCACTCTCTTTGAATCTTCTTTATCATGCTAGGATTAGCAGGAAAAAGCAAAAAATTTCAGAATTGCACCTTGCAATGTGGAGATATTACTGTTTGTGCATTTACAATATTCATTGATTTTTGCCATTGAAAAACATGTTTTTCATATACCAGAAATGTTTGAAGCTACTGACTGAATGAAAGGAGCTGGCATCTCACTCTCTTTGAATCTTCTTTATCATGCTAGGATTAACAGGAAAAAGCAAAAAATTTCAGAATTGCACCTTGCAATGTGGAGATATTACTGTTTGTGCATTTACAATATTCATTGATTTTTGCCATTGAAAAACATGTTTTTCATATACCAGAAATGTTTGAAGCTACTGACTGAATGAAAGGAGCTGGCATCTCACTCTCTTTGAATCTTCTTTATCATGCTAGGATTAACAGGAAAAAGCTAAAAATTTCAGAATTGCACCGTGCAATGTGGAGATATTACTGTTTGTGCATTTACAATATTCATTGATTTTTGCCATTGAAAAACATGTTTTTCATATACCAGAAATGTTTGAAGCTACTGACTGAATGAAAGGAGCTGGCATCTCACTCTCTTTGAATCTTCTTTATCATGCTAGGATTAGCAGGAAAAAGCAAAAAATTTCAGAATTGCACCTTGCAATGTGGAGATATTACTGTTTGTGCATTTACAATATTCATTGATTTTTGCCATTGAAAAACATGTTTTTCATATACCAGAAATGTTTGAAGCTACTGACTGAATGAAAGGAGCTGGCATCTCACTCTCTTTGAATCTTCTTTATCATGCTAGGATTAGCAGGAAAAAGCAAAAAATTTCAGAATTGCACCTTGCAATGTGGAGATATTACTGTTTGTGCATTTACAATATTCATTGATTTTTGCCATTGAAAAACATGTTTTTCATATACCAGAAATGTTTGAAGCTACTGACTGAATGAAAGGAGCTGGCATCTCACTCTCTTTGAATCTTCTTTATCATGCTAGGATTAACAGGAAAAAGCAAAAAATTTCAGAATTGCACCTTGCAATGTGGAGATATTACTGTTTGTGCATTTACAATATTCATTGATTTTTGCCATTGAAAAACATGTTTTTCATATACCAGAAATGTTTGAAGCTACTGACTGAATGAAAGGAGCTGGCATCTCACTCTCTTTGAATCTTCTTTATCATGCTAGGATTAACAGGAAAAAGCTAAAAATTTCAGAATTGCACCGTGCAATGTGGAGATATTACTGTTTGTGCATTTACAATATTCATTGATTTTTGCTATTGAAAAACATGTTTTTCATATACCAGAAATGTTTGAAGCTACTGACTGAATGAAAGGAGCTGGCATCTCACTCTCTTTGAATCTTCTTTATCATGCTAGGATTAGCAGGAAAAAGCAAAAAATTTCAGAATTGCACCTTGCAATGTGGAGATATTACTGTTTGTGCATTTACAATATTCATTGATTTTTGCCATTGAAAAACATGTTTTTCATATACCAGAAATGTTTGAAGCTACTGACTGAATGAAAGGAGCTGGCATCTCACTCTCTTTGAATCTTCTTTATCATGCTAGGATTAACAGGAAAAAGCTAAAAATTTCAGAATTGCACCGTGCAATGTGGAGATATTACTGTTTGTGCATTTACAATATTCATTGATTTTTGCCATTGAAAAACATGTTTTTCATATACCAGAAATGTTTGAAGCTAATGACTGAATGAAAGGAGCTGGCATCTCACTCTCTTTGAATCTTCTTTATCATGCTAGGATTAGCAGGAATAAGCAAAAAATTTCAGAATTGCACCTTGCAATGTGGAGATATTACTGTTTGTGCATTTACAATATTCATTGATTTTTGCCATTGAAAAACATGTTTTTCATATACCAGAAATGTTTGAAGCTACTGACTGAATGAAAGGAGCTGGCATCTCACTCTCTTTGAATCTTCTTTATCATGCTAGGATTAACAGGAAAAAGCTAAAAATTTCAGAATTGCACCGTGCAATGTGGAGATATTACTGTTTGTGCATTTACAATATTCATTGATTTTTGCCATTGAAAAACATGTTTTTCATATACCAGAAATGTTTGAAGCTACTGACTGAATGAAAGGAGCTGGCATCTCACTCTCTTTGAATCTTCTTTATCATGCTAGGATTAGCAGGAAAAAGCAAAAAATTTCAGAATTGCACCTTGCAATGTGGAGATATTACTGTTTGTGCATTTACAATATTCATTGATTTTTGCCATTGAAAAACATGTTTTTCATATACCAGAAATGTTTGAAGCTACTGACTGAATGAAAGGAGCTGGCATCTCACTCTCTTTGAATCTTCTTTATCATGCTAGGATTAACAGGAAAAAGCTAAAAATTTCAGAATTGCACCGTGCAATGTGGAGATATTACTGTTTGTGCATTTACAATATTCATTGATTTTTGCCATTGAAAAACATGTTTTTCATATACCAGAAATGTTTGAAGCTACTGACTGAATGAAAGGAGCTGGCATCTCACTCTCTTTGAATCTTCTTTATCATGCTAGGATTAGCAGGAAAAAGCAAAAAATTTCAGAATTGCACCTTGCAATGTGGAGATATTACTGTTTGTGCATTTACAATATTCATTGATTTTTGCCATTGAAAAACATGTTTTTCATATACCAGAAATGTTTGAAGCTACTGACTGAATGAAAGGAGCTGGCATCTCACTCTCTTTGAATCTTCTTTATCATGCTAGGATTAACAGGAAAAAGCAAAAAATTTCAGAATTGCACCTTGCAATGTGGAGATATTACTGTTTGTGCATTTACAATATTCATTGATTTTTGCCATTGAAAAACATGTTTTTCATATACCAGAAATGTTTGAAGCTACTGACTGAATGAAAGGAGCTGGCATCTCACTCTCTTTGAATCTTCTTTATCATGCTAGGATTAACAGGAAAAAGCTAAAAATTTCAGAATTGCACCGTGCAATGTGGAGATATTACTGTTTGTGCATTTACAATATTCATTGATTTTTGCCATTGAAAAACATGTTTTTCATATACCAGAAATGTTTGAAGCTACTGACTGAATGAAAGGAGCTGGCATCTCACTCTCTTTGAATCTTCTTTATCATGCTAAGAGGAGCAGGAAAAAGCAAAAAATTTCAGAATTGCACCTTGCAATGCGGAGAAATTACTGTTTGTGCATTTACAATATTCATTGATTTTTGCCATTGAAAAACGTCCAGAAATGATTGAAGCTACTGACTGAATGAAAGGAGCTGGCATCTCACTCTCTTTGAATCTTCTTTATCATGCTAAGAGGAGCAGGAAAAAGCAAAAAATTTCAGAATTGCACCTTGCAATGCGGAGAAATTACTGTTTGTGCATTTACAATATTCATTGATTTTTGCCATTGAAAAACGTCCAGAAATGTTTGAAGCTACTGACTGAATGAAAGGAGCTGGCATCTCACTCTATTTGAATCTTCTTTATCATGCTAAGAGGAGCAGGAAAAAGCAAAAAATTTCAGAATTGCACCTTGCAATGCGGAGAAATTACTGTTTGTGCATTTACAATATTCATTGATTTTTGCCATTGAAAAATGTCCAGAAATGATTGAAGCTACTGACTGAAAGGAGCTGGCATCTCACTCTCTTTGAATCTTCTTTATCATGCTAAGAGGAGCAGGAAAAAGCAAAAAATTTCAGAATTGCACCTTGCAATGCGGAGAAATTACTGTTTGTGCATTTACAATATTCATTGATTTTTGCCATTGAAAAACGTCCAGAAATGATTGAAGCTACTGACTGAATGAAAGGAGCTGGCATCTCACTCTCTTTGAATCTTCTTTATCATGCTAAGAGGAGCAGGAAAAAGCAAAAAAATTCAGAATTGCACCTTGCAATGCGGAGAAATTACTGTTTGTGCATTTACAATATTCATTGATTTTTGCCATTGAAAAACATCATGTTATTCATATACCAGAAATGATTGAAGCTACTGACTGAATGAAAGGAGCTGGCATCTCACGCTCTTTGAATCTTCTTTTTCATGCTAAGAGGAGCAGGAAAAAGCAAAACATTTCAGAATTGCACCTTGCAATGCGGAGAAATTACTGTTTGTGCATTTACAATATTCATTGATTTTTGCCATTGAAAAACGTCCAGAAATGATTGAAGCTACTGACTGAATGAAAGGAGCTGGCATCTCACTCTCTTTGAATCTTCTTTATCATGCTAAGAGGAGCAGGAAAAAGCAAAAAATTTCAGAATTGCACCTTGCAATGCGGAGAAATTACTGCTTGTGCATTTACAATATTCATTGATTTTTGCCATTGAAAAACGTCCAGAAATGATTGAAGCTACTGTCTGAATGAAAGGAGCTGGCATCTCACTCTCTTTGAATCTTCTTTATCATGCTAGGATTAGCAGGAAAAAGCAAAAAATTTCAGAATTGCACCTTGCAATGTGGAGATATTACTGTTTGTGCATTTACAATATTCATTGATTTTTGCCATTGAAAAACATGTTTTTCATATACCAGAAATGTTTGAAGCTACTGACTGAATGAAAGGAGCTGGCATCTCACTCTCTTTGAATCTTCTTTATCATGCTAGTATTAACAGGAAAAAGCTAAAAATTTCAGAATTGCACCGTGCAATGTGGAGATATTACTGTTTGTGCATTTACAATATTCATTGATTTTTGCCATTGAAAAACATGTTTTTCATATACCAGAAATGTTTGAAGCTACTGACTGAATGAAAGGAGCTGGCATCTCACTCTCTTTGAATCTTCTTTATCATGCTAGGATTAACAGGAAAAAGCTAAAAATTTCAGAATTGCACCGTGCAATGTGGAGATATTACTGTTTGTGCATTTACAATATTCATCGATTTTTGCCATTGAAAAACATGTTTTTCATATACCAGAAATGTTTGAAGCTACTGACTGAATGAAAGGAGCTGGCATCTCACTCTCTTTGAATCTTCTTTATCATGCTAGGATTAGCAGGAAAAAGCAAAAAATTTCAGAATTGCACCTTGCAATGTGGAGATATTACTGTTTGTGCATTTACAATATTCATTGATTTTTGCCATTGAAAAACATGTTTTTCATATACCAGAAATGTTTGAAGCTACTGACTGAATGAAAGGAGCTGGCATCTCACTCTCTTTGAATCTTCTTTATCATGCTAGGATTAGCAGGAAAAAGCAAAAAATTTCAGAATTGCACCTTGCAATGTGGAGATATTACTGTTTGTGCATTTACAATATTCATTGATTTTTGCCATTGAAAAACATGTTTTTCATATACCAGAAATGTTTGAAGCTACTGACTGAATGAAAGGAGCTGGCATCTCACTCTCTTTGAATCTTCTTTATCATGCTAGGATTAACAGGAAAAAGCAAAAAATTTCAGAATTGCACCTTGCAATGTGGAGATATTACTGTTTGTGCATTTACAATATTCATTGATTTTTGCCATTGAAAAACATGTTTTTCATATACCAGAAATGTTTGAAGCTACTGACTGAATGAAAGGAGCTGGCATCTCACTCTCTTTGAATCTTCTTTATCATGCTAGGATTAACAGGAAAAAGCTAAAAATTTCAGAATTGCACCGTGCAATGTGGAGATATTACTGTTTGTGCATTTACAATATTCATTGATTTTTGCTATTGAAAAACATGTTTTTCATATACCAGAAATGTTTGAAGCTACTGACTGAATGAAAGGAGCTGGCATCTCACTCTCTTTGAATCTTCTTTATCATGCTAGGATTAGCAGGAAAAAGCAAAAAATTTCAGAATTGCACCTTGCAATGTGGAGATATTACTGTTTGTGCATTTACAATATTCATTGATTTTTGCCATTGAAAAACATGTTTTTCATATACCAGAAATGTTTGAAGCTACTGACTGAATGAAAGGAGCTGGCATCTCACTCTCTTTGAATCTTCTTTATCATGCTAGGATTAACAGGAAAAAGCTAAAAATTTCAGAATTGCACCGTGCAATGTGGAGATATTACTGTTTGTGCATTTACAATATTCATTGATTTTTGCCATTGAAAAACATGTTTTTCATATACCAGAAATGTTTGAAGCTAATGACTGAATGAAAGGAGCTGGCATCTCACTCTCTTTGAATCTTCTTTATCATGCTAGGATTAGCAGGAATAAGCAAAAAATTTCAGAATTGCACCTTGCAATGTGGAGATATTACTGTTTGTGCATTTACAATATTCATTGATTTTTGCCATTGAAAAACATGTTTTTCATATACCAGAAATGTTTGAAGCTACTGACTGAATGAAAGGAGCTGGCATCTCACTCTCTTTGAATCTTCTTTATCATGCTAGGATTAACAGGAAAAAGCTAAAAATTTCAGAATTGCACCGTGCAATGTGGAGATATTACTGTTTGTGCATTTACAATATTCATTGATTTTTGCCATTGAAAAACATGTTTTTCATATACCAGAAATGTTTGAAGCTACTGACTGAATGAAAGGAGCTGGCATCTCACTCTCTTTGAATCTTCTTTATCATGCTAGGATTAGCAGGAAAAAGCAAAAAATTTCAGAATTGCACCTTGCAATGTGGAGATATTACTGTTTGTGCATTTACAATATTCATTGATTTTTGCCATTGAAAAACATGTTTTTCATATACCAGAAATGTTTGAAGCTACTGACTGAATGAAAGGAGCTGGCATCTCACTCTCTTTGAATCTTCTTTATCATGCTAGGATTAACAGGAAAAAGCTAAAAATTTCAGAATTGCACCGTGCAATGTGGAGATATTACTGTTTGTGCATTTACAATATTCATTGATTTTTGCCATTGAAAAACATGTTTTTCATATACCAGAAATGTTTGAAGCTACTGACTGAATGAAAGGAGCTGGCATCTCACTCTCTTTGAATCTTCTTTATCATGCTAGGATTAGCAGGAAAAAGCAAAAAATTTCAGAATTGCACCTTGCAATGTGGAGATATTACTGTTTGTGCATTTACAATATTCATTGATTTTTGCCATTGAAAAACATGTTTTTCATATACCAGAAATGTTTGAAGCTACTGACTGAATGAAAGGAGCTGGCATCTCACTCTCTTTGAATCTTCTTTATCATGCTAGGATTAACAGGAAAAAGCAAAAAATTTCAGAATTGCACCTTGCAATGTGGAGATATTACTGTTTGTGCATTTACAATATTCATTGATTTTTGCCATTGAAAAACATGTTTTTCATATACCAGAAATGTTTGAAGCTACTGACTGAATGAAAGGAGCTGGCATCTCACTCTCTTTGAATCTTCTTTATCATGCTAGGATTAGCAGGAAAAAGCAAAAAATTTCAGAATTGCACCTTGCAATGTGGAGATATTACTGTTTGTGCATTTACAATATTCATTGATTTTTGCCATTGAAAAACATGTTTTTCATATACCAGAAATGTTTGAAGCTACTGACTGAATGAAAGGAGCTGGCATCTCACTCTCTTTGAATCTTCTTTATCATGCTAAGAGGAGCAGGAAAAAGCAAAAAATTTCAGAATTGCACCTTGCAATGCGGAGAAATTACTGTTTGTGCATTTACAATATTCATTGATTTTTGCCATTGAAAAACGTCCAGAAATGATTGAAGCTACTGACTGAATGAAAGGAGCTGGCATCTCACTCTCTTTGAATCTTCTTTACCATGCTAAGAGGAGCAGGAAAAAGCAAAAAATTTCAGAATTGCACCTTGCAATGCGGAGAAATTACTGTTTGTGCATTTACAATATTCATTGATTTTTGCCATTGAAAAACGTCCAGAAATGTTTGAAGCTACTGACTGAATGAAAGGAGCTGGCATCTCACTCTATTTGAATCTTCTTTATCATGCTAAGAGGAGCAGGAAAAAGCAAAAAATTTCAGAATTGCACCTTGCAATGCGGAGAAATTACTGTTTGTGCATTTACAATATTCATTGATTTTTGCTATTGAAAAATGTCCAGAAATGATTGAAGCTACTGACTGAAAGGAGCTGGCATCTCACTCTCTTTGAATCTTCTTTATCATGCTAAGAGGAGCAGGAAAAAGCAAAAAATTTCAGAATTGCACCTTGCAATGCGGAGAAATTACTGTTTGTGCATTTACAATATTCATTGATTTTTGCCATTGAAAAACGTCCAGAAATGATTGAAGCTACTGACTGAATGAAAGGAGCTGGCATCTCACTCTCTTTGAATCTTCTTTATCATGCTAAGAGGAGCAGGAAAAAGCAAAAAAATTCAGAATTGCACCTTGCAATGCGGAGAAATTACTGTTTGTGCATTTACAATATTCATTGATTTTTGCCATTGAAAAACATCATGTTATTCATATACCAGAAATGATTGAAGCTACTGACTGAATGAAAGGAGCTGGCATCTCACGCTCTTTGAATCTTCTTTTTCATGCTAAGAGGAGCAGGAAAAAGCAAAACATTTCAGAATTGCACCTTGCAATGCGGAGAAATTACTGTTTGTGCATTTACAATATTCATTGATTTTTGCCATTGAAAAACGTCCAGAAATGATTGAAGCTACTGACTGAATGAAAGGAGCTGGCATCTCACTCTCTTTGAATCTTCTTTATCATGCTAAGAGGAGCAGGAAAAAGCAAAAAATTTCAGAATTGCACCTTGCAATGCGGAGAAATTACTGCTTGTGCATTTACAATATTCATTGATTTTTGCCATTGAAAAACGTCCAGAAATGATTGAAGCTACTGTCTGAATGAAAGGAGCTGGCATCTCACTCTCTTTGATTCTTCTTTATCATGCTAAGAGGAGCAGGAAAAAGCAAAAAATTTCAGAATTGCACCTTGCAATGCGGAGAAATTACTGTTTGTGCATTTACAATATTCATTGATTTTTGCCATTGAAAAACGTCCAGAAATGATTAAAGCTACTGACTGAATGAAAGGAGCTGGCATCTCACTCTCTTTGAATCTTCTTTATCATGCTAAGAGGAGCAGGAAAAAGCAAAAAATTTCAGAATTGCACCTTGCAATGCGGAGAAATTACTGTTTGTGCATTTACAATATTCATTGATTTTTGCTATTGAAAAACGTCCAGAAATGATTGAAGCTACTGACTGAATGAAAGGAGCTGGCATCTCACTCTCTTTGAATCTTCTTTATCATGCTAAGAGGAGCAGGAAAAAGCAAAAAATTTCAGAATTGCACCTTGCAATGCGGAGAAATTACTGTTTGTGCATTTACAATATTCATTGATTTTTGCCGTTGAAAAACGTCCAGAAATGATTGAAGCTACTGACTGAATGAAAGGAGCTGGCATCTCATTCTCTTTGAATCTTCTTTATCATGCTAAGAGGAGCAGGAAAAAGCAAAAAATTTCAGAATTGCACCTTGCAATGCGGAGAAATTACTGTTTGTGCATTTACAATATTCATTGATTTTTGACATTGAAAAACGTCCAGAAATGATTGAAGCTACTGACTGAATGAAAGGAGCTGGCATCTCACTCTCTTTGAATCTTCTTTATCATGCTAAGAGGAGCAGGAAAAAGCAAAAAATTTCAGAATTGCACCTTGCAATGCGGAGAAATTACTGTTTGTGCATTTACAATATTCATTGATTTTTGCCATTGAAAAACGTCCAGAAATGATTGAAGCTACTGACTGAATTAGAGCTGGCATCTCACTCTCTTTGATTCTTCTTTATCATGCTAAGAGGAGCAGGAAAAAGCAAAAAATTTCAGAATTGCACCTTGCAATGCGGAGAAATTACTGTTTGTGCATTTACAATATTCATTGATTTTTGCTATTGAAAAACGTCCAGAAATGATTGAAGCTACTGACTGAATGAAAGGAGCTGGCATCTCACTCTCTTTGAATCTTCTTTATCATGCTAAGAGGAGCAGGAAAAAGCAAAAAATTTCAGAATTGCACCTTGCAATGCGGAGAAATTACTGTTTGTGCATTTACAATATTCATTGATTTTTGCCGTTGAAAAACGTCCAGAAATGATTGAAGCTACTGACTGAATGAAAGGAGCTGGCATCTCATTCTCTTTGAATCTTCTTTATCATGCTAAGAGGAGCAGGAAAAAGCAAAAAATTTCAGAATTGCACCTTGCAATGCGGAGAAATTACTGTTTGTGCATTTACAATATTCATTGATTTTTGCCATTGAAAAACATGTTTTTCATATACCAGAAATGTTTGAAGCTACTGACTGAATGAAAGGAGCTGGCATCTCACTCTCTTTGAATCTTCTTTATCATGCTAGGATTAGCAGGAAAAAGCAAAAAATTTCAGAATTGCACCTTGCAATGTGGAGATATTACTGTTTGTGCATTTACAATATTCATTGATTTTTGCCATTGAAAAACATGTTTTTCATATACCAGAAATGTTTGAAGCTACTGACTGAATGAAAGGAGCTGGCATCTCACTCTCTTTGAATCTTCTTTATCATGCTAGGATTAACAGGAAAAAGCTAAAAATTTCAGAATTGCACCGTGCAATGTGGAGATATTACTGTTTGTGCATTTACAATATTCATTGATTTTTGCCGTTGAAAAACGTCCAGAAATGATTGAAGCTACTGACTGAATGAAAGGAGCTGGCATCTCATTCTCTTTGAATCTTCTTTATCATGCTAAGAGGAGCAGGAAAAAGCAAAAAATTTCAGAATTGCACCTTGCAATGCGGAGAAATTACTGTTTGTGCATTTACAATATTCATTGATTTTTGCCATTGAAAAACATGTTTTTCATATACCAGAAATGTTTGAAGCTACTGACTGAATGAAAGGAGCTGGCATCTCACTCTCTTTGAATCTTCTTTATCATGCTAGGATTAGCAGGAAAAAGCAAAAAATTTCAGAATTGCACCTTGCAATGTGGAGATATTACTGTTTGTGCATTTACAATATTCATTGATTTTTGCCATTGAAAAACATGTTTTTCATATACCAGAAATGTTTGAAGCTACTGACTGAATGAAAGGAGCTGGCATCTCACTCTCTTTGAATCTTCTTTATCATGCTAGGATTAACAGGAAAAAGCTAAAAATTTCAGAATTGCACCGTGCAATGTGGAGATATTACTGTTTGTGCATTTACAATATTCATTGATTTTTGCCATTGAAAAACGTCCAGAAATGATTGAAGCTACTGACTGAATTAGAGCTGGCATCTCACTCTCTTTGAATCTTCTTTATCATGCTAAGAGGAGCAGGAAAAAGCAAAAAATTTCAGAATTGCACCTTGCAATGCGGAGAAATTACTGTTTGTGCATTTACAATATTCATTGATTTTTGCTATTGAAAAACGTCCAGAAATGATTGAAGCTACTGACTGAATGAAAGGAGCTGGCATCTCACTCTCTTTGAATCTTCTTTATCATGCTAAGAGGAGCAGGAAAAAGCAAAAAATTTCAGAATTGCACCTTGCAATGCGGAGAAATTACTGTTTGTGCATTTACAATATTCATTGATTTTTGCCGTTGAAAAACGTCCAGAAATGATTGAAGCTACTGACTGAATGAAAGGAGCTGGCATCTCATTCTCTTTGAATCTTCTTTATCATGCTAAGAGGAGCAGGAAAAAGCAAAAAATTTCAGAATTGCACCTTGCAATGCGGAGAAATTACTGTTTGTGCATTTACAATATTCATTGATTTTTGCCATTGAAAAACATGTTTTTCATATACCAGAAATGTTTGAAGCTACTGACTGAATGAAAGGAGCTGGCATCTCACTCTCTTTGAATCTTCTTTATCATGCTAGGATTATCAGGAAAAAGCAAAAAATTTCAGAATTGCACCTTGCAATGTGGAGATATTACTGTTTGTGCATTTACAATATTCATTGATTTTTGCCATTGAAAAACATGTTTTTCATATACCAGAAATGTTTGAAGCTACTGACTGAATGAAAGGAGCTGGCATCTCACTCTCTTTGAATCTTCTTTATCATGCTAAGAGGAGCAGGAAAAAGCAAAAAATTTCAGAATTGCACCTTGCAATGCGGAGAAATTACTGTTTGTGCATTTACAATATTCATTGATTTTTGCCATTGAAAAACGTCCAGAAATGATTGAAGCTACTGACTGAATGAAAGGAGCTGGCATCTCACTCTCTTTGAATCTTCTTTACCATGCTAAGAGGAGCAGGAAAAAGCAAAAAATTTCAGAATTGCACCTTGCAATGCGGAGAAATTACTGTTTGTGCATTTACAATATTCATTGATTTTTGCCATTGAAAAACGTCCAGAAATGTTTGAAGCTACTGACTGAATGAAAGGAGCTGGCATCTCACTCTATTTGAATCTTCTTTATCATGCTAAGAGGAGCAGGAAAAAGCAAAAAATTTCAGAATTGCACCTTGCAATGCGGAGAAATTACTGTTTGTGCATTTACAATATTCATTGATTTTTGCCATTGAAAAATGTCCAGAAATGATTGAAGCTACTGACTGAAAGGAGCTGGCATCTCACTCTCTTTGAATCTTCTTTATCATGCTAAGAGGAGCAGGAAAAAGCAAAAAATTTCAGAATTGCACCTTGCAATGCGGAGAAATTACTGTTTGTGCATTTACAATATTCATTGATTTTTGCCATTGAAAAACGTCCAGAAATGATTGAAGCTACTGACTGAATGAAAGGAGCTGGCATCTCACTCTCTTTGAATCTTCTTTATCATGCTAAGAGGAGCAGGAAAAAGCAAAAAAATTCAGAATTGCACCTTGCAATGCGGAGAAATTACTGTTTGTGCATTTACAATATTCATTGATTTTTGCCATTGAAAAACATCATGTTATTCATATACCAGAAATGATTGAAGCTACTGACTGAATGAAAGGAGCTGGCATCTCACGCTCTTTGAATCTTCTTTTTCATGCTAAGAGGAGCAGGAAAAAGCAAAACATTTCAGAATTGCACCTTGCAATGCGGAGAAATTACTGTTTGTGCATTTACAATATTCATTGATTTTTGCCATTGAAAAACGTCCAGAAATGATTGAAGCTACTGACTGAATGAAAGGAGCTGGCATCTCACTCTCTTTGAATCTTCTTTATCATGCTAAGAGGAGCAGGAAAAAGCAAAAAATTTCAGAATTGCACCTTGCAATGCGGAGAAATTACTGCTTGTGCATTTACAATATTCATTGATTTTTGCCATTGAAAAACGTCCAGAAATGATTGAAGCTACTGTCTGAATGAAAGGAGCTGGCATCTCACTCTCTTTGATTCTTCTTTATCATGCTAAGAGGAGCAGGAAAAAGCAAAAAATTTCAGAATTGCACCTTGCAATGCGGAGAAATTACTGTTTGTGCATTTACAATATTCATTGATTTTTGCCATTGAAAAACGTCCAGAAATGATTAAAGCTACTGACTGAATGAAAGGAGCTGGCATCTCACTCTCTTTGAATCTTCTTTATCATGCTAAGAGGAGCAGGAAAAAGCAAAAAATTTCAGAATTGCACCTTGCAATGCGGAGAAATTACTGTTTGTGCATTTACAATATTCATTGATTTTTGCTATTGAAAAACGTCCAGAAATGATTGAAGCTACTGACTGAATGAAAGGAGCTGGCATCTCACTCTCTTTGAATCTTCTTTATCATGCTAAGAGGAGCAGGAAAAAGCAAAAAATTTCAGAATTGCACCTTGCAATGCGGAGAAATTACTGTTTGTGCATTTACAATATTCATTGATTTTTGCCGTTGAAAAACGTCCAGAAATGATTGAAGCTACTGACTGAATGAAAGGAGCTGGCATCTCATTCTCTTTGAATCTTCTTTATCATGCTAAGAGGAGCAGGAAAAAGCAAAAAATTTCAGAATTGCACCTTGCAATGCGGAGAAATTACTGTTTGTGCATTTACAATATTCATTGATTTTTGACATTGAAAAACGTCCAGAAATGATTGAAGCTACTGACTGAATGAAAGGAGCTGGCATCTCACTCTCTTTGAATCTTCTTTATCATGCTAAGAGGAGCAGGAAAAAGCAAAAAATTTCAGAATTGCACCTTGCAATGCGGAGAAATTACTGTTTGTGCATTTACAATATTCATTGATTTTTGCCATTGAAAAACGTCCAGAAATGATTGAAGCTACTGACTGAATTAGAGCTGGCATCTCACTCTCTTTGAATCTTCTTTATCATGCTAAGAGGAGCAGGAAAAAGCAAAAAATTTCAGAATTGCACCTTGCAATGCGGAGAAATTACTGTTTGTGCATTTACAATATTCATTGATTTTTGCTATTGAAAAACGTCCAGAAATGATTGAAGCTACTGACTGAATGAAAGGAGCTGGCATCTCACTCTCTTTGAATCTTCTTTATCATGCTAAGAGGAGCAGGAAAAAGCAAAAAATTTCAGAATTGCACCTTGCAATGCGGAGAAATTACTGTTTGTGCATTTACAATATTCATTGATTTTTGCCGTTGAAAAACGTCCAGAAATGATTGAAGCTACTGACTGAATGAAAGGAGCTGGCATCTCATTCTCTTTGAATCTTCTTTATCATGCTAAGAGGAGCAGGAAAAAGCAAAAAATTTCAGAATTGCACCTTGCAATGCGGAGAAATTACTGTTTGTGCATTTACAATATTCATTGATTTTTGCCATTGAAAAACATGTTTTTCATATACCAGAAATGTTTGAAGCTACTGACTGAATGAAAGGAGCTGGCATCTCACTCTCTTTGAATCTTCTTTATCATGCTAGGATTAGCAGGAAAAAGCAAAAAATTTCAGAATTGCACCTTGCAATGTGGAGATATTACTGTTTGTGCATTTACAATATTCATTGATTTTTGCCATTGAAAAACATGTTTTTCATATACCAGAAATGTTTGAAGCTACTGACTGAATGAAAGGAGCTGGCATCTCACTCTCTTTGAATCTTCTTTATCATGCTAGGATTAACAGGAAAAAGCTAAAAATTTCAGAATTGCACCGTGCAATGTGGAGATATTACTGTTTGTGCATTTACAATATTCATTGATTTTTGCCATTGAAAAACATGTTTTTCATATTCCAGAAATGTTTGAAGCTACTGACTGAATGAAAGGAGCTGGCATCTCACTCTCTTTGAATCTTCTTTATCATGCTAGGATTAGCAGGAAAAAGCAAAAAATTTCAGAATTGCACCTTGCAATGTGGAGATATTACTGTTTGTGCATTTACAATATTCATTGATTTTTGCCATTGAAAAACGTCCAGAAATGATTGAAGCTACTGTCTGAATGAAAGGAGCTGGCATCTCACTCTCTTTGATTCTTCTTTATCATGCTAAGAGGAGCAGGAAAAAGCAAAAAATTTCAGAATTGCACCTTGCAATGCGGAGAAATTACTGTTTGTGCATTTACAATATTCATTGATTTTTGCCATTGAAAAACGTCCAGAAATGATTAAAGCTACTGACTGAATGAAAGGAGCTGGCATCTCACTCTCTTTGAATCTTCTTTATCATGCTAAGAGGAGCAGGAAAAAGCAAAAAATTTCAGAATTGCACCTTGCAATGCGGAGAAATTACTGTTTGTGCATTTACAATATTCATTGATTTTTGCTATTGAAAAACGTCCAGAAATGATTGAAGCTACTGACTGAATGAAAGGAGCTGGCATCTCACTCTCTTTGAATCTTCTTTATCATGCTAAGAGGAGCAGGAAAAAGCAAAAAATTTCAGAATTGCACCTTGCAATGCGGAGAAATTACTGTTTGTGCATTTACAATATTCATTGATTTTTGCCGTTGAAAAACGTCCAGAAATGATTGAAGCTACTGACTGAATGAAAGGAGCTGGCATCTCATTCTCTTTGAATCTTCTTTATCATGCTAAGAGGAGCAGGAAAAAGCAAAAAATTTCAGAATTGCACCTTGCAATGCGGAGAAATTACTGTTTGTGCATTTACAATATTCATTGATTTTTGACATTGAAAAACGTCCAGAAATGATTGAAGCTACTGACTGAATGAAAGGAGCTGGCATCTCACTCTCTTTGAATCTTCTTTATCATGCTAAGAGGAGCAGGAAAAAGCAAAAAATTTCAGAATTGCACCTTGCAATGCGGAGAAATTACTGTTTGTGCATTTACAATATTCATTGATTTTTGCCATTGAAAAACGTCCAGAAATGATTGAAGCTACTGACTGAATTAAAGGAGCTGGCATCTCACTCTCTTTGAATCTTCTTTATCATGCTAAGAGGAGCAGGAAAAAGCAAAAAATTTCAGAATTGCACCTTGCAATGCGGAGAAATTACTGTTTGTGCATTTACAATATTCATTGATTTTTGCTATTGAAAAACGTCCAGAAATGATTGAAGCTACTGACTGAATGAAAGGAGCTGGCATCTCACTCTCTTTGAATCTTCTTTATCATGCTAAGAGGAGCAGGAAAAAGCAAAAAATTTCAGAATTGCACCTTGCAATGCGGAGAAATTACTGTTTGTGCATTTACAATATTCATTGATTTTTGCCATTGAAAAACATGTTTTTCATATACCAGAAATGTTTGAAGCTACTGACTGAATGAAAGGAGCTGGCATCTCACTCTCTTTGAATCTTCTTTATCATGCTAGGATTAGCAGGAAAAAGCAAAAAATTTCAGAATTGCACCTTGCAATGTGGAGATATTACTGTTTGTGCATTTACAATATTCATTGATTTTTGCCATTGAAAAACATGTTTTTCATATACCAGAAATGTTTGAAGCTACTGACTGAATGAAAGGAGCTGGCATCTCACTCTCTTTGAATCTTCTTTATCATGCTAGGATTAACAGGAAAAAGCTAAAAATTTCAGAATTGCACCGTGCAATGTGGAGATATTACTGTTTGTGCATTTACAATATTCATTGATTTTTGCCATTGAAAAACATGTTTTTCATATACCAGAAATGTTTGAAGCTACTGACTGAATGAAAGGAGCTGGCATCTCACTCTCTTTGAATCTTCTTTATCATGCTAGGATTAGCAGGAAAAAGCAAAAAATTTCAGAATTGCACCTTGCAATGTGGAGATATTACTGTTTGTGCATTTACAATATTCATTGATTTTTGCCATTGAAAAACATGTTTTTCATATACCAGAAATGTTTGAAGCTACTGACTGAATGAAAGGAGCTGGCATCTCACTCTCTTTGAATCTTCTTTATCATGCTAGGATTAACAGGAAAAAGCTAAAAATTTCAGAATTGCACCGTGCAATGTGGAGATATTACTGTTTGTGCATTTACAATATTCATTGATTTTTGCCATTGAAAAACATGTTTTTCATATACCAGAAATGTTTGAAGCTACTGACTGAATGAAAGGAGCTGGCATCTCACTCTCTTTGAATCTTCTTTATCATGCTAGGATTAGCAGGAAAAAGCAAAAAATTTCAGAATTGCACCTTGCAATGTGGAGATATTACTGTTTGTGCATTTACAATATTCATTGATTTTTGCCATTGAAAAACATGTTTTTCATATACCAGAAATGTTTGAAGCTACTGACTGAATGAAAGGAGCTGGCATCTCACTCTCTTTGAATCTTCTTTATCATGCTAGGATTAACAGGAAAAAGCAAAAAATTTCAGAATTGCACCTTGCAATGTGGAGATATTACTGTTTGTGCATTTACAATATTCATTGATTTTTGCCATTGAAAAACATGTTTTTCATATACCAGAAATGTTTGAAGCTACTGACTGAATGAAAGGAGCTGGCATCTCACTCTCTTTGAATCTTCTTTATCATGCTAGGATTAACAGGAAAAAGCTAAAAATTTCAGAATTGCACCGTGCAATGTGGAGATATTACTGTTTGTGCATTTACAATATTCATTGATTTTTGCCATTGAAAAACATGTTTTTCATATACCAGAAATGTTTGAAGCTACTGACTGAATGAAAGGAGCTGGCATCTCACTCTCTTTGAATCTTCTTTATCATGCTAGGATTAGCAGGAAAAAGCAAAAAATTTCAGAATTGCACCTTGCAATGTGGAGATATTACTGTTTGTGCATTTACAATATTCATTGATTTTTGCCATTGAAAAACATGTTTTTCATATACCAGAAATGTTTGAAGCTACTGACTGAATGAAAGGAGCTGGCATCTCACTCTCTTTGAATCTTCTTTATCATGCTAGGATTAGCAGGAAAAAGCAAAAAATTTCAGAATTGCACCTTGCAATGTGGAGATATTACTGTTTGTGCATTTACAATATTCATTGATTTTTGCCATTGAAAAACATGTTTTTCATATACCAGAAATGTTTGAAGCTACTGACTGAATGAAAGGAGCTGGCATCTCACTCTCTTTGAATCTTCTTTATCATGCTAGGATTAACAGGAAAAAGCTAAAAATTTCAGAATTGCACCGTGCAATGTGGAGATATTACTGTTTGTGCATTTACAATATTCATTGATTTTTGCCATTGAAAAACATGTTTTTCATATACCAGAAATGTTTGAAGCTAATGACTGAATGAAAGGAGCTGGCATCTCACTCTCTTTGAATCTTCTTTATCATGCTAGGATTAGCAGGAATAAGCAAAAAATTTCAGAATTGCACCTTGCAATGTGGAGATATTACTGTTTGTGCATTTACAATATTCATTGATTTTTGCCATTGAAAAACATGTTTTTCATATACCAGAAATGTTTGAAGCTACTGACTGAATGAAAGGAGCTGGCATCTCACTCTCTTTGAATCTTCTTTATCATGCTAGGATTAACAGGAAAAAGCTAAAAATTTCAGAATTGCACCGTGCAATGTGGAGATATTACTGTTTGTGCATTTACAATATTCATTGATTTTTGCCATTGAAAAACATGTTTTTCATATACCAGAAATGTTTGAAGCTACTGACTGAATGAAAGGAGCTGGCATCTCACTCTCTTTGAATCTTCTTTATCATGCTAGGATTAGCAGGAAAAAGCAAAAAATTTCAGAATTGCACCTTGCAATGTGGAGATATTACTGTTTGTGCATTTACAATATTCATTGATTTTTGCCATTGAAAAACATGTTTTTCATATACCAGAAATGTTTGAAGCTACTGACTGAATGAAAGGAGCTGGCATCTCACTCTCTTTGAATCTTCTTTATCATGCTAGGATTAACAGGAAAAAGCAAAAAATTTCAGAATTGCACCTTGCAATGTGGAGATATTACTGTTTGTGCATTTACAATATTCATTGATTTTTGCCATTGAAAAACATGTTTTTCATATACCAGAAATGTTTGAAGCTTCTGACTGAATGAAAGGAGCTGGCATCTCACTCTCTTTGAATCTTCTTTATCATGCTAGGATTAACAGGAAAAAGCTAAAAATTTCAGAATTGCACCGTGCAATGTGGAGATATTACTGTTTGTGCATTTACAATATTCATTGATTTTTGCCATTGAAAAACCTGTTTTTCATATACCAGAAATGTTTGAAGCTACTGACTGAATGAAAGGAGCTGGCATCTCACTCTCTTTGAATCTTCTTTATCATGCTAGGATTAGCAGGAAAAAGCAAAAAATTTCAGAATTGCACCTTGCAATGTGGAGATATTACTGTTTGTGCATTTACAATATTCATTGATTTTTGCCATTGAAAAACATGTTTTTCATATACCAGAAATGTTTGAAGCTACTGACTGAATGAAAGGAGCTGGCATCTCACTCTCTTTGAATCTTCTTTATCATGCTAGGATTAACAGGAAAAAGCTAAAAATTTCAGAATTGCACCGTGCAATGTGGAGATATTACTGTTTGTGCATTTACAATATTCATTGATTTTTGCCATTGAAAAACATGTTTTTCATATACCAGAAATGTTTGAAGCTACTGACTGAATGAAAGGAGCTGGCATCTCACTCTCTTTGAATCTTCTTTATCATGCTAGGATTAGCAGGAAAAAGCAAAAAATTTCAGAATTGCACCTTGCAATGTGGAGATATTACTGTTTGTGCATTTACAATATTCATTGATTTTTGCCATTGAAAAACATGTTTTTCATATACCAGAAATGTTTGAAGCTACTGACTGAATGAAAGGAGCTGGCATCTCACTCTCTTTGAATCTTCTTTATCATGCTAGGATTAACAGGAAAAAGCTAAAAATTTCAGAATTGCACCGTGCAATGTGGAGATATTACTGTTTGTGCATTTACAATATTCATTGATTTTTGCCATTGAAAAACATGTTTTTCATATACCAGAAATGTTTGAAGCTACTGACTGAATGAAAGGAGCTGGCATCTCACTCTTTGAATCTTCTTTATCATGCTAGGATTAGCAGGAAAAAGCAAAAAATTTCAGAATTGCACCTTGCAATGTGGAGATATTACTGTTTGTGCATTTACAATATTCATTGATTTTTGCCATTGAAAAACATGTTTTTCATATACCAGAAATGTTTGAAGCTACTGACTGAATGAAAGGAGCTGGCATCTCACTCTCTTTGAATCTTCTTTATCATGCTAGGATTAACAGGAAAAAGCAAAAAATTTCAGAATTGCACCTTGCAATGTGGAGATATTACTGTTTGTGCATTTACAATATTCATTGATTTTTGCCATTGAAAAACATGTTTTTCATATACCAGAAATGTTTGAAGCTACTGACTGAATGAAAGGAGCTGGCATCTCACTCTCTTTGAATCTTCTTTATCATGCTAGGATTAACAGGAAAAAGCTAAAAATTTCAGAATTGCACCGTGCAATGTGGAGATATTACTGTTTGTGCATTTACAATATTCATTGATTTTTGCCATTGAAAAACATGTTTTTCATATACCAGAAATGTTTGAAGCTACTGACTGAATGAAAGGAGCTGGCATCTCACTCTCTTTGAATCTTCTTTATCATGCTAGGATTAGCAGGAAAAAGCAAAAAATTTCAGAATTGCACCTTGCAATGTGGAGATATTACTGTTTGTGCATTTACAATATTCATTGATTTTTGCCATTGAAAAACATGTTTTTCATATACCAGAAATGTTTGAAGCTACTGACTGAATGAAAGGAGCTGGCATCTCACTCTCTTTGAATCTTCTTTATCATGCTAGGATTAACAGGAAAAAGCAAAAAATTTCAGAATTGCACCTTGCAATGTGGAGATATTACTGTTTGTGCATTTACAATATTCATTGATTTTTGCCATTGAAAAACATGTTTTTCATATACCAGAAATGTTTGAAGCTACTGACTGAATGAAAGGAGCTGGCATCTCACTCTCTTTGAATCTTCTTTATCATGCTAGGATTAACAGGAAAAAGCTAAAAATTTCAGAATTGCACCGTGCAATGTGGAGATATTACTGTTTGTGCATTTACAATATTCATTGATTTTTGCCATTGAAAAACATGTTTTTCATATACCAGAAATGTTTGAAGCTACTGACTGAATGAAAGGAGCTGGCATCTCACTCTCTTTGAATCTTCTTTATCATGCTAGGATTAGCAGGAAAAAGCAAAAAATTTCAGAATTGCACCTTGCAATGTGGAGATATTACTGTTTGTGCATTTACAATATTCATTGATTTTTGCCATTGAAAAACATGTTTTTCATATACCAGAAATGTTTGAAGCTACTGACTGAATGAAAGGAGCTGGCATCTCACTCTCTTTGAATCTTCTTTATCATGCTAGGATTAACAGGAAAAAGCAAAAAATTTCAGAATTGCACCTTGCAATGTGGAGATATTACTGTTTGTGCATTTACAATATTCATTGATTTTTGCCATTGAAAAACATGTTTTTCATATACCAGAAATGTTTGAAGCTACTGACTGAATGAAAGGAGCTGGCATCTCACTCTCTTTGAATCTTCTTTATCATGCTAGGATTAGCAGGAAAAAGCAAAAAATTTCAGAATTGCACCTTGCAATGTGGAGATATTACTGTTTGTGCATTTACAATATTCATTGATTTTTGCCATTGAAAAACATGTTTTTCATATACCAGAAATGTTTGAAGCTACTGACTGAATGAAAGGAGCTGGCATCTCACTCTCTTTGAATCTTCTTTATCATGCTAGGATTAACAGGAAAAAGCTAAAAATTTCAGAATTGCACCGTGCAATGTGGAGATATTACTGTTTGTGCATTTACAATATTCATTGATTTTTGCCATTGAAAAACATGTTTTTCATATACCAGAAATGTTTGAAGCTACTGACTGAATGAAAGGAGCTGGCATCTCACTCTCTTTGAATCTTCTTTATCATGCTAGGATTAACAGGAAAAAGCTAAAAATTTCAGAATTGCACCGTGCAATGTGGAGATATTACTGTTTGTGCATTTACAATATTCATCGATTTTTGCCATTGAAAAACATGTTTTTCATATACCAGAAATGTTTGAAGCTACTGACTGAATGAAAGGAGCTGGCATCTCACTCTCTTTGAATCTTCTTTATCATGCTAGGATTAGCAGGAAAAAGCAAAAAATTTCAGAATTGCACCTTGCAATGTGGAGATATTACTGTTTGTGCATTTACAATATTCATTGATTTTTGCCATTGAAAAACATGTTTTTCATATACCAGAAATGTTTGAAGCTACTGACTGAATGAAAGGAGCTGGCATCTCACTCTCTTTGAATCTTCTTTATCATGCTAGGATTAGCAGGAAAAAGCAAAAAATTTCAGAATTGCACCTTGCAATGTGGAGATATTACTGTTTGTGCATTTACAATATTCATTGATTTTTGCCATTGAAAAACATGTTTTTCATATACCAGAAATGTTTGAAGCTACTGACTGAATGAAAGGAGCTGGCATCTCACTCTCTTTGAATCTTCTTTATCATGCTAGGATTAACAGGAAAAAGCAAAAAATTTCAGAATTGCACCTTGCAATGTGGAGATATTACTGTTTGTGCATTTACAATATTCATTGATTTTTGCCATTGAAAAACATGTTTTTCATATACCAGAAATGTTTGAAGCTACTGACTGAATGAAAGGAGCTGGCATCTCACTCTCTTTGAATCTTCTTTATCATGCTAGGATTAACAGGAAAAAGCTAAAAATTTCAGAATTGCACCGTGCAATGTGGAGATATTACTGTTTGTGCATTTACAATATTCATTGATTTTTGCTATTGAAAAACATGTTTTTCATATACCAGAAATGTTTGAAGCTACTGACTGAATGAAAGG
The DNA here is from genome assembly GCF_046119375.1 of Phyllobates terribilis. NCBI lineage: Eukaryota > Metazoa > Chordata > Amphibia > Anura > Dendrobatidae > Phyllobates > Phyllobates terribilis. The sequence continues at coordinate 61,827 of NW_027365292.1, read as the reverse complement.
AGCTGGCATCTCACTCTCTTTGAATCTTCTTTATCATGCTAGGATTAGCAGGAAAAAGCAAAAAATTTCAGAATTGCACCTTGCAATGTGGAGATATTACTGTTTGTGCATTTACAATATTCATTGATTTTTGCCATTGAAAAACATGTTTTTCATATACCAGAAATGTTTGAAGCTACTGACTGAATGAAAGGAGCTGGCATCTCACTCTCTTTGAATCTTCTTTATCATGCTAGGATTAACAGGAAAAAGCTAAAAATTTCAGAATTGCACCGTGCAATGTGGAGATATTACTGTTTGTGCATTTACAATATTCATTGATTTTTGCCATTGAAAAACATGTTTTTCATATACCAGAAATGTTTGAAGCTAATGACTGAATGAAAGGAGCTGGCATCTCACTCTCTTTGAATCTTCTTTATCATGCTAGGATTAGCAGGAATAAGCAAAAAATTTCAGAATTGCACCTTGCAATGTGGAGATATTACTGTTTGTGCATTTACAATATTCATTGATTTTTGCCATTGAAAAACATGTTTTTCATATACCAGAAATGTTTGAAGCTACTGACTGAATGAAAGGAGCTGGCATCTCACTCTCTTTGAATCTTCTTTATCATGCTAGGATTAACAGGAAAAAGCTAAAAATTTCAGAATTGCACCGTGCAATGTGGAGATATTACTGTTTGTGCATTTACAATATTCATTGATTTTTGCCATTGAAAAACATGTTTTTCATATACCAGAAATGTTTGAAGCTACTGACTGAATGAAAGGAGCTGGCATCTCACTCTCTTTGAATCTTCTTTATCATGCTAGGATTAGCAGGAAAAAGCAAAAAATTTCAGAATTGCACCTTGCAATGTGGAGATATTACTGTTTGTGCATTTACAATATTCATTGATTTTTGCCATTGAAAAACATGTTTTTCATATACCAGAAATGTTTGAAGCTACTGACTGAATGAAAGGAGCTGGCATCTCACTCTCTTTGAATCTTCTTTATCATGCTAGGATTAACAGGAAAAAGCTAAAAATTTCAGAATTGCACCGTGCAATGTGGAGATATTACTGTTTGTGCATTTACAATATTCATTGATTTTTGCCATTGAAAAACATGTTTTTCATATACCAGAAATGTTTGAAGCTACTGACTGAATGAAAGGAGCTGGCATCTCACTCTCTTTGAATCTTCTTTATCATGCTAGGATTAGCAGGAAAAAGCAAAAAATTTCAGAATTGCACCTTGCAATGTGGAGATATTACTGTTTGTGCATTTACAATATTCATTGATTTTTGCCATTGAAAAACATGTTTTTCATATACCAGAAATGTTTGAAGCTACTGACTGAATGAAAGGAGCTGGCATCTCACTCTCTTTGAATCTTCTTTATCATGCTAGGATTAACAGGAAAAAGCAAAAAATTTCAGAATTGCACCTTGCAATGTGGAGATATTACTGTTTGTGCATTTACAATATTCATTGATTTTTGCCATTGAAAAACATGTTTTTCATATACCAGAAATGTTTGAAGCTACTGACTGAATGAAAGGAGCTGGCATCTCACTCTCTTTGAATCTTCTTTATCATGCTAGGATTAACAGGAAAAAGCTAAAAATTTCAGAATTGCACCGTGCAATGTGGAGATATTACTGTTTGTGCATTTACAATATTCATTGATTTTTGCCATTGAAAAACATGTTTTTCATATACCAGAAATGTTTGAAGCTACTGACTGAATGAAAGGAGCTGGCATCTCACTCTCTTTGAATCTTCTTTATCATGCTAGGATTAGCAGGAAAAAGCAAAAAATTTCAGAATTGCACCTTGCAATGTGGAGATATTACTGTTTGTGCATTTACAATATTCATTGATTTTTGCCATTGAAAAACATGTTTTTCATATACCAGAAATGTTTGAAGCTACTGACTGAATGAAAGGAGCTGGCATCTCACTCTCTTTGAATCTTCTTTATCATGCTAGGATTAACAGGAAAAAGCAAAAAATTTCAGAATTGCACCTTGCAATGTGGAGATATTACTGTTTGTGCATTTACAATATTCATTGATTTTTGCCATTGAAAAACATGTTTTTCATATACCAGAAATGTTTGAAGCTACTGACTGAATGAAAGGAGCTGGCATCTCACTCTCTTTGAATCTTCTTTATCATGCTAGGATTAACAGGAAAAAGCTAAAAATTTCAGAATTGCACCGTGCAATGTGGAGATATTACTGTTTGTGCATTTACAATATTCATTGATTTTTGCCATTGAAAAACATGTTTTTCATATACCAGAAATGTTTGAAGCTACTGACTGAATGAAAGGAGCTGGCATCTCACTCTCTTTGAATCTTCTTTATCATGCTAGGATTAGCAGGAAAAAGCAAAAAATTTCAGAATTGCACCTTGCAATGTGGAGATATTACTGTTTGTGCATTTACAATATTCATTGATTTTTGCCATTGAAAAACATGTTTTTCATATACCAGAAATGTTTGAAGCTACTGACTGAATGAAAGGAGCTGGCATCTCACTCTCTTTGAATCTTCTTTATCATGCTAGGATTAACAGGAAAAAGCAAAAAATTTCAGAATTGCACCTTGCAATGTGGAGATATTACTGTTTGTGCATTTACAATATTCATTGATTTTTGCCATTGAAAAACATGTTTTTCATATACCAGAAATGTTTGAAGCTACTGACTGAATGAAAGGAGCTGGCATCTCACTCTCTTTGAATCTTCTTTATCATGCTAGGATTAACAGGAAAAAGCTAAAAATTTCAGAATTGCACCGTGCAATGTGGAGATATTACTGTTTGTGCATTTACAATATTCATTGATTTTTGCCATTGAAAAACATGTTTTTCATATACCAGAAATGTTTGAAGCTACTGACTGAATGAAAGGAGCTGGCATCTCACTCTCTTTGAATCTTCTTTATCATGCTAGGATTAGCAGGAAAAAGCAAAAAATTTCAGAATTGCACCTTGCAATGTGGAGATATTACTGTTTGTGCATTTACAATATTCATTGATTTTTGCCATTGAAAAACATGTTTTTCATATACCAGAAATGTTTGAAGCTACTGACTGAATGAAAGGAGCTGGCATCTCACTCTCTTTGAATCTTCTTTATCATGCTAGGATTAACAGGAAAAAGCAAAAAATTTCAGAATTGCACCTTGCAATGTGGAGATATTACTGTTTGTGCATTTACAATATTCATTGATTTTTGCCATTGAAAAACATGTTTTTCATATACCAGAAATGTTTGAAGCTTCTGACTGAATGAAAGGAGCTGGCATCTCACTCTCTTTGAATCTTCTTTATCATGCTAGGATTAACAGGAAAAAGCTAAAAATTTCAGAATTGCACCGTGCAATGTGGAGATATTACTGTTTGTGCATTTACAATATTCATTGATTTTTGCCATTGAAAAACCTGTTTTTCATATACCAGAAATGTTTGAAGCTACTGACTGAATGAAAGGAGCTGGCATCTCACTCTCTTTGAATCTTCTTTATCATGCTAGGATTAGCAGGAAAAAGCAAAAAATTTCAGAATTGCACCTTGCAATGTGGAGATATTACTGTTTGTGCATTTACAATATTCATTGATTTTTGCCATTGAAAAACATGTTTTTCATATACCAGAAATGTTTGTTTTACCATATTTTTTTTATTTTTAATAAACAATTTAACAGGGGAATAACACACGTGGCATAAAAGTAGTGACAAAAGAATATTCATAATAAGGGAAAAATTCTAAGGGAAGGGAAAGGGAAAGGGAACAAACGGGAATGGATAATCAGGAAAGATGGGAGAAATTTGTTCGTCAAATAGTATATACGATAATACAGAAATTTGAACACTTTAAACACACATTACTATCATTAGCAAAAATTAAACATATTAATGAGCTAAACACGACACACATTAAGATGTTCCAGTGTTATGAGAGGGTTGAGGGAATTTAGTGAGCCAAATATCCCACTTCCTAGAAAATTTAAGTAAATTATTGTTGATAAGGGCAAATCTGAGTTCAAATATTCTATGGAGATTCATCTTATCAACTAAGTCCTCCAAAGTGGGGACATGTGACTTTCTCCAATAAAAAGCCAATGCGTTCTTACACACTGAAAATAAGTGAATCACCAAAGATCTTTCAAACGACTTATATGGTTCAAGATCTAAGGATAGTAAAGCCATTTGAGGGGTCAATACTACAGGTCTGCCTAAAAGGTCATCTACCAAAGAAGAGATCTGAGCCCATAGATTCCGGATTTTAGGGCAGCTCCAAAAGAGATGTAAAAGATCTCCCCTAAGGCCGCACTCCCTCCAACAAAGGGGAGAGTTGCTGGGCTTTATATGGTGAAGCCTGATTGGAGTGTAATACCATCTGGTTAGAATTTTGAAGTAAGCCTCTTGTAAGGGCATAGATATATTAGAGGCCTGAGAAAAAAGAACAGCACTCTCCCATTGATCGGATTGGAAATTGAGTTTTAGATCTTTTTCCCAGCGTATCATGTAGAGGTGTTTTTGGAAGGAAAGATCATTATTGAAGCTGTTATATATGTGTCTCAGGCTCCAAAAAATTTTGTGAGATGGGTTGCTTAACAGGTTCACCGAGGTTTCAGAAACAATAAGTTTACCAGAAATAAATTCCAGAATAATGCTCTTTAAATGAGAGTATAAAAAGAAATCAGAGGAAGGTAAGTTGAATCTTTTTTTAAGAGTTTGGAAAGGAATAAAGGCAGAAGCTTCATAGAAGTCTCCAATTTTCCTTAACCCTTTATTGTCCCACTGATCTGGAATGGAAGAGTTATACAGATCAGCAACAAAACCAATTGGAAAATTTTTGACAAAAGAAAATTTATCCCTATCAGAATCTCTTAGGGGACTCTTTTTCTTTCTTTTGGCGATTTTTTTCCAGGCGTCAATAATCGCCTGGAAAATAGGATGGGAAGAATCATGAGTGCACTGTTTAAAGAGATGCCTAAGTAACAATTCACGGGGAGAAGAACCATTATTTAAGAAGGTCTCCAGAGTCATCCAAGCTGGGGGACTGTCAGAATTAAACCAATTACTGCTCTGTTTGATGAGGTTTGCCAAATAGTAAGCGGAAATATTAGGGTGGCTCAGACCTCCGTTGCACTTATTCTTGTACAATATATCTGCAGATATCCTCGCACGTTTATTATCCCAGACATAGGAATTAATCTGATTTTGAATTTTTTGAATAAAGATGTGAGAAATAGTTAAAGGTAAGTTGCGGAAAAAATACAAGATTTTGGGTAGAACAAACATCTTAATAGAGAGGACTCTACCCCACCATGACAAATCTCTTTTCAAAAATTCCATCAAATCTCCACGGACGATATCCTCAATCAGAACCAGGTTGTCAGAAATTGTTGAGTTAATAGTTTTACCAATACTGATCCCCAAATAAGTCAGATTGCGTTTAGCCAAACCGAAGGAAAATCTCGAGTGTAAAACCTCTCTCGTCTGACGGTCCAGATTAATGTTTAAAAGTTTAGACTTCTCATTATTGATCTTAAAATAAGAAATCTGAGAGAATAGTTCTAGAACCTTCGAAACTTCCGCAACCGAATTTACTGGGTCCAGCAAGGAAAGCATAACATCATCTGCAAAGAGGCCAATTTTAAATTCTCGAGATGGGGTAGAAATCCCCCTAATGTCAGTGTTTTCTCTAATCCTCTGTGCCAAAGGCTCCATAGCCAGGACAAAGAGAAGGGGGGAAAGTGGGCAACCCTGTCTAGTACCATTTGTGATAGGGATTGGATTTGAGAGATAATTGTTAACATAAATTTTTGCTTGGGGGTTAGAATAGAGGGCCATAATTGAAGAGAGAAATTTGTTATCAAAACCGAATTTAATAAGGGTGAGTTTAAGGTATAGCCAATTTAACCTGTCGAAAGCTTTTTCAGCGTCTAAAGCAAGCAATGAAGTTGGGAGTTTCGCCGTATTTATCACCTTAATAATATTCAGAAGTCTTCTAGAGCCATCAGTTGCTTGCCTCCCACCAACGAAGCCAATCTGATCATCGTTGATGAGAGATGGGAGAATAGTCGATAAACGATTGGCCAGAATTTTCGAATATATCTTAATATCAGTGTTAATTAGCGAAATGGGCCTATAATTTTTAACATTATCTCTCTCATCCTTAGACTTGGGTATTAGGGTAATGGTGGCTTCCAGCATTTCTGAGGGGAAGGAGCTTATTGAGGAAGCATGATTGAAAATTTTCGTGAGAGGGGAAGAAAGTAGGTCACAAAAAGTTTTATAATACTCATTGATGAACCCATCTGGACCCGGAGCCTTGAAATCTTTAAGTTGCTTTATTGTGTTAATAATTTCAAGGTTAGAAAAAGGCTTATTCAATGACTCGTGATCCAGAGGGCTCAATTTCGGTAGGTTAATGGAGGATAAAAATTTGTTGATTGCATCTGGGTGAGGATGGGAAATTAGAGGATCAGTTTTGATGTTGTAGAGTTTTTTGTAAAAATTTGCAAACTGGTTCACTATATCTTTAGGGTGGCAAAACGTTATTCCACTATTGTTTTTTATTTTATCTATTCTATTAATTGCTCTTTTACATTTGACTAGGCGGGCCATAAAGCGGGTGGGTTTATTTAGAGCCGCATAGTAATTAAATTTTGATTTCCGAATAATTGCATCATAGGAGGAAGAAATTTCTGATTTTAGCTCTACCCTTAAATTTGAGAGTTCTTTTTGAATTATTGGGGAAGGGGAAGGAAGATTAATTTGCTCTAATTCTTTTTCCCTAATCAGTTTTTGAAGAGAATTAATTTTTGATCTTTTTTCTTTTTTTTCAGATGAGGATATCTGCATTAGTACACCACGAAGGACGGCCTTGTGAGCGCACCAACTGGAGAAGGGATTAGATAAATCTGGGGTATCGTTCTCCCTAAAATAATCAGAAATAGCTTTTTCAATAATTTTTTTGTTTTTGGGGTTATGAATAAGTGAAGATCTACATTTCCAAAGAAATCCATTTTTAATAAGAGGACCAATATGAATTTCACATGACGTAGGGGCATGATCTGATAGAGACCTAAGGCCTATAGATACGCTAGAGAATTTGGGTAAAGAAAAAACGTCAGTTATTATTAAGTCAATTCTAGAGGCCGTTTGGTGCGCATCCGAAAAATGGGAGAATTCTTTGGAGGTAGTTTGCAGACATCTAAATGTATCAAATAGTTCATTTTTAAAAAGCCAATTATTTAGCGTCGGGTATAAATGACGGCTGGGGGAGGAAGAGTCCATATGCCCGTCCGGGACCATGTTGAAGTCTCCCAAAAAAATCAATTCGCCTCTCCTAACCTCTTCAACCTTTCTAAAAACCTTGTTCAAAAAGGGTATTTGCTTTTTATTTGGAGCGTATAGGTTAACAACAGTGCACTCATGATTATTCAGTTTACAGAGCAATATATGGAACCTTCCATTGACATCTTTATGCTGATCTAAAAACTCAAATGGGACAGAATCTCTGATCACTGTAGCTACACCGGCTTTTTTCCGGTCGCTAATGGATTCAAATATATGAGGGTAGCGTTTGTGGGTGAAGGTAGGGTGTTTTCCCTCGGCAAACCTTGTCTCCTGAAGACACGCAACATCAGCACCAAGATGACCCAATTCCTTCCAAAGGGAGAATCTCTTATTGGGACTGTTTAGGCCTCTTACATTATAGGTGATGATCTTGATAGGCATAAGTAAATTAATAATCAAAGTAAGTCAAAAGGAGAGGGGTCAGTTGGTCCAACAAATTCCCAAAAAATAAAAATCAACCGACAATCAAAGCTGGAATACAATATCTCTAATATTAATTCAAAGATAGTAATAACAATAACCAAATATTCAAAGAAAAAGAAAAAAAAAACGAATCAAAAAATCTCCTGAGGGAACCTTCACCGAAAAGGTTCTCCCTCAGATTGGGGGGAAAAATAATGTGGACAAACCATGAAGGCTAAATATAAAGAAGAATGATAAATTTATTATAGCATGTTAGGTGAGGTGATAAAATGAGATTATTTTTAAAGAGGGCTCCCGAGGGAGTAGTGTTTATCATTTCAGCGGTGGGGTGCCTTTGTAACTTTATAGGGAATGTCTTTTATAAAATCGAAAAATTTAGGGCCTTCATCAGGATCTGTAAGAGTGAATGTTTTCCGGTTAAAGAAAATCAGCAACTTTACTGGAAAGCCCCACCTATACGGGATATTCATATCCCTCAGTCTATCTGTGGTCAACTTGTATGACCTTCTTGTATCCATAGTTTCTTTGGAAAAATCTGAGAAGATTTTTAGGTGCGAAAAAGGTTCTGGAAAAGTCCTGTTTTCCCTAATATAATTCAAGATTCTCTCTTTGGTCGAGAAAAAATGTAACCTAACTATTACATCCCTAGGAAGATCCGAGGAGATGGAGGTCGGACGAAATAGGCGATGGGCCCTATCGATGATAAGATCCTGCTCAGAGAGGGATGGGATTGTCTTGTGAAATAAGTCTTTGACAAAAGCCAAGACATCTGAGGGAGAAACATCCTCAGGTATGCCTCTAATTTTCAAATTATTTCTCCTACTCCTATCCTCCAAATCCGCAACTTTTAATCTGAGTCTTTTAAGTTCTGATTTAATTTCTAGATTATCAGAAGAGACAGATTCCATCTTACTCTCCACCGTTTCAAGTCTTTTAGTGTTTTGCTCTAATTTAACTCCAAAAGCTTCCAAAGTAGATTTCATGGTGTCTACCTGTTTCTCGAAGCCCAGTTTCATATTTCTGTCAATCGTCTTTAAAAGATTGTCCAGATATAAACCAAGGTCGGTATTTCCCAAATCTTGAGAAATGGTCATTTTGACCGGGACACTAGGAGTAGGATCTGAGGACGAAGGGGAAAAGTCCCTTTTAGCACGTCTCTTATCTGGACTGGGATTGGGAGATGTGTCCGAGGATTCTTCATCCGAGCTCGAGGCCAGTGAAGAATATTTGTTGCTCCATTCTCCTGGGTCCCTTCTCTTTGATGAGATGGAAATATCCATCTCTTCCACTTTTTTTTCCTTAACTACGGTAGAAGGGGCAGGTTTAGCATCAGGAATTCTCTGTGGTTTTGGAGATAATATAGTTTTAGAAGATTCCTTGGTGGGAGAGCTTACTTTAGAACTCTGTCTGTCTTCCAGATTTCTATGAGGAGATCTGGACTTAAGAGGACTAATAGTATTGACAGCATCTTCTGATGGGTTTGAAAATGAAAAGCGTCTAGAGGACTTCGCTTTTACCGCACTAGATTTAAGGGGAGCTTCCAATGACTTTTGGGTATTTTTTTTATTAGCCGCCATTATAAAATATCGGACCTATAAGTATATATATATAGAAAAATATTAAAATGGCACTAGAAATAATTGACCTGAAGAGTGGACAAAAGACTTTAGAGTTGCAAAATAACTAGGAACAATGACTAGAAGAAATTTGCATAAACAAATATTATTCCGACAAGAGGCAAACAATACTCTTAAAAACTGCGGAGCTATGTACCCCCTAGAATGCAATCCTTTAAATGCAAATCACAGTCAAAAGTATCAAAAGAAATAATGAAAATTGACCTGAGGGATAAAAATAAAGGCACATATAGTTGTCAACAAAAAACTAATTATTATAGAGATCAGCAGTTCTGTAGAATTCCATGAGCACCAACTGTAATATATATATCAGGTAGCGTGGACACAAAATATATATATGAAGGCAGTAACAGTTCCACTTAACCCTCCTCTCCCCCTCAGAGTCAAACTCCGTGTTCAGGTTGCTGTCACACCATATATTGGCTGATAGACCGCTTTATATGTACTGATATAAAATCAGTACCTTGGACAGCGGAGCAGAGCGGCACTTCAGCAGTTCAGCAGGGGGCGGGAGATTTAAATGTTGCAGCAGGAGATAGATGCCGGTATCAGGTGGGATCACAGCAGCGCTGCAATAGGAGGGGGCATACAGTCAATGGGAGTCAGTGGGGACCCCACACCAGAGGCACACAGGTGGCAGAGCGGCGCAGCGGGCAGAAGATGGAGGCGGGCCGTGGATGTCGGCGGTGCCTGTCAGCTGGGAGCCGGGAGAATCAGACAGTCCCGCAGTCAAAAGAGGGGGGCACCGCCACCAAGGGAACAGCCCCGGGATCCTCAGACACAGCTTAGGCAGCAGAGCTGGGCGGCGTTGTAATAGGAGGCAGGGGTGATTTGAATGTGCCGGCTGTGTATGCGTGTCAGGTCAGCTGGAGCACAGTGATACTGCTGCAGGAGTAGAGGGGCAGTCTGAGTGAGCCTGCAGGGCTTAAATACCGGGGGCATATAAAGCTCAGTGGTGTTTCAGCAGGGGGAGGTAGATCACAGGGTCTGCAGGAGACAGTCACCGGAGGAGTTAATCAGCAGAGCGGCACATCTAAGGATGAACAATGCGGACTGTGGGCACTGTCAGCTCCTATCAGTTGGAGCTGTGAGGAGCGGAGCGGCCCCTCTGCTAAGGAGGGGAAACCTCCGTCGCTATGACAACCTCAGGGACGCGGTGGAACGGGCCGAAGACACCGGCAGTGCCCGACAATGGGAGAGAGCAGTAAGCAGAACGGCTTCAGTACAGAGGAGGGGGCACCGCTACTAAGGGAACAGCCCGGCGGCAGCCGCACAGAGGAGGAGAGAGCCGCGACACAGACACTGACGGTGCCTGTCAGCTGAAGGAAGAGGGGACACCGCTGCCACCAGAGCAGCCCCGGAATCGCGGACAACAGACCCACGGAAACGGTAAGAGCCCTGGTGTTAGCCAGGGCTCATCTAACCTTGATGGCTTGGTGTGTACCGTCCCGCTCCGCCTCTTGATCTTCGTGTCGCTCAGCCTTGGGATCTCGGACTTCAGTTGGTAACAGGAGTCTTGTCCTCAGGGTCCGATGGAAGTGTGGATACTTGGTCCGGGGGTGCAGCGTCGCTTCTCTATGTAGTGGAGTCTTGCGGGTCCGGTCTGGTCCTCTGTGGGGTCACGTCAGCTGGATGTTGGATGAAATTGTCAGGTGGCCGCCGGTACTTTAAAACAGAGGGGGTCTCCTGGTTTTATTGGGGGGTTGTTTAATAGAGCCCGGACTCTGTCTGTAATATCACTCTGTCACTCAAATACTCCTGGGACCGCGGTCTTCCCTGCACAGCGCCGGCCGGTATTTTCAGTTTAATAGTTCTATCACCGGTCGCAGCTGGTAATGGGGTGACTAGCAGGCAGGGACAGCTTGCAGGCTGAGGGTCTGGTTCAGGGAGGCCGCTTTCGGGGTGCAGGATCCCGTGGGTCTATTTAGAACTCAGTCTTTGTTTCTTCCTAGCACAGGCTGCAGAAGCTGGCTTACAGAGTTGGTTTGTCCCGCAGCAGAGCCACGCGACTCGCCGGCAGAATGAATGAAAGGAGACTGTCAGCACGGGGGTCAATTCCAGGGCTCGACTGTATCCCCCCACAGCTTCAAGGTAAGTTTCTGGTTATTTTCAGAGAACCTCTTACCCGATAGGAGAAGTTTGTTGGTAGTGTCTGAAGATTGATCTCCCTCAGTGGGGCCTTTCCCGGAGTCGGGACAGAATAGTCTTTCTCTGCATGCAAGGATCAGCTGATCCACGGAGCTCCGTGCCGCCGGCTTCAAAGTATAAATCCTATGCAATCCACCAAGTAACACCCGATGAACGGTGTTCTGAGGCCCGGAGGTAGGGAGTGGTGAGGGTCCCTTTGCAGAGACACACAGACCTGCAAGCCTGCAGGACTATGTCACAATACCCACGACTGGAATGAAATCAAGGACGCACCTCACTGCTTCCAAATGAAATATCTCCTGGAATAACGGGTCAGGGAGAGTCTTTTTAGTATCCAGATGATCCTTAGGCTTTAAGAAGTTTGTCCATGCCAAAATTAAATGAATAAATCCTCTTAAGTTGCTTTTATCGTCGCTTTGTAGTTTTAGCCCTCATGGAGCTCAGACCTATGCTGCCATCCTGGTCTGTGCCTAAGCCACGCCCCCCCTACCAGAAATGTTTGAAGCTACTGACTGAATGAAAGGAGCTGGCATCTCACTCTCTTTGAATCTTCTTTATCATGCTAGGATTAACAGGAAAAAGCTAAAAATTTCAGAATTGCACCGTGCAATGTGGAGATATTACTGTTTGTGCATTTACAATATTCATTGATTTTTGCCATTGAAAAACATGTTTTTCAAATACCAGAAATGTTTGAAGCTACTGACTGAATGAAAGGAGCTGGCATCTCACTCTCTTTGAATCTTCTTTATCATGCTAGGATTAGCAGGAAAAAGCAAAAAATTTCAGAATTGCACCTTGCAATGTGGAGATATTACTGTTTGTGCATTTACAATATTCATTGATTTTTGCCATTGAAAAACATGTTTTTCATATACCAGAAATGTTTGAAGCTACTGACTGAATGAAAGGAGCTGGCATCTCACTCTCTTTGAATCTTCTTTATCATGCTAGGATTAACAGGAAAAAGCTAAAAATTTCAGAATTGCACCGTGCAATGTGGAGATATTACTGTTTGTGCATTTACAATATTCATTGATTTTTGCCATTGAAAAACATGTTTTTCATATACCAGAAATGTTTGAAGCTACTGACTGAATGAAAGGAGCTGGCATCTCACTCTCTTTGAATCTTCTTTATCATGCTAGGATTAGCAGGAAAAAGCAAAAAATTTCAGAATTGCACCTTGCAATGTGGAGATATTACTGTTTGTGCATTTACAATATTCATTGATTTTTGCCATTGAAAAACATGTTTTTCATATACCAGAAATGTTTGAAGCTACTGACTGAATGAAAGGAGCTGGCATCTCACTCTCTTTGAATCTTCTTTATCATGCTAGGATTAACAGGAAAAAGCAAAAAATTTCAGAATTGCACCTTGCAATGTGGAGATATTACTGTTTGTGCATTTACAATATTCATTGATTTTTGCCATTGAAAAACATGTTTTTCATATACCAGAAATGTTTGAAGCTACTGACTGAATGAAAGGAGCTGGCATCTCACTCTCTTTGAATCTTCTTTATCATGCTAGGATTAACAGGAAAAAGCTAAAAATTTCAGAATTGCACCGTGCAATGTGGAGATATTACTGTTTGTGCATTTACAATATTCATTGATTTTTGCCATTGAAAAACATGTTTTTCATATACCAGAAATGTTTGAAGCTACTGACTGAATGAAAGGAGCTGGCATCTCACTCTCTTTGAATCTTCTTTATCATGCTAGGATTAGCAGGAAAAAGCAAAAAATTTCAGAATTGCACCTTGCAATGTGGAGATATTACTGTTTGTGCATTTACAATATTCATTGATTTTTGCCATTGAAAAACATGTTTTTCATATACCAGAAATGTTTGAAGCTACTGACTGAATGAAAGGAGCTGGCATCTCACTCTCTTTGAATCTTCTTTATCATGCTAGGATTAACAGGAAAAAGCAAAAAATTTCAGAATTGCACCTTGCAATGTGGAGATATTACTGTTTGTGCATTTACAATATTCATTGATTTTTGCCATTGAAAAACATGTTTTTCATATACCAGAAATGTTTGAAGCTACTGACTGAATGAAAGGAGCTGGCATCTCACTCTCTTTGAATCTTCTTTATCATGCTAGGATTAACAGGAAAAAGCTAAAAATTTCAGAATTGCACCGTGCAATGTGGAGATATTACTGTTTGTGCATTTACAATATTCATTGATTTTTGCCATTGAAAAACATGTTTTTCATATACCAGAAATGTTTGAAGCTACTGACTGAATGAAAGGAGCTGGCATCTCACTCTCTTTGAATCTTCTTTATCATGCTAGGATTAGCAGGAAAAAGCAAAAAATTTCAGAATTGCACCTTGCAATGTGGAGATATTACTGTTTGTGCATTTACAATATTCATTGATTTTTGCCATTGAAAAACATGTTTTTCATATACCAGAAATGTTTGAAGCTACTGACTGAATGAAAGGAGCTGGCATCTCACTCTCTTTGAATCTTCTTTATCATGCTAGGATTAACAGGAAAAAGCAAAAAATTTCAGAATTGCACCTTGCAATGTGGAGATATTACTGTTTGTGCATTTACAATATTCATTGATTTTTGCCATTGAAAAACATGTTTTTCATATACCAGAAATGTTTGAAGCTACTGACTGAATGAAAGGAGCTGGCATCTCACTCTCTTTGAATCTTCTTTATCATGCTAGGATTAGCAGGAAAAAGCAAAAAATTTCAGAATTGCACCTTGCAATGTGGAGATATTACTGTTTGTGCATTTACAATATTCATTGATTTTTGCCATTGAAAAACATGTTTTTCATATACCAGAAATGTTTGAAGCTACTGACTGAATGAAAGGAGCTGGCATCTCACTCTCTTTGAATCTTCTTTATCATGCTAGGATTAACAGGAAAAAGCTAAAAATTTCAGAATTGCACCGTGCAATGTGGAGATATTACTGTTTGTGCATTTACAATATTCATCGATTTTTGCCATTGAAAAACATGTTTTTCATATACCAGAAATGTTTGAAGCTACTGACTGAATGAAAGGAGCTGGCATCTCACTCTCTTTGAATCTTCTTTATCATGCTAGGATTAGCAGGAAAAAGCAAAAAATTTCAGAATTGCACCTTGCAATGTGGAGATATTACTGTTTGTGCATTTACAATATTCATTGATTTTTGCCATTGAAAAACATGTTTTTCATATACCAGAAATGTTTGAAGCTACTGACTGAATGAAAGGAGCTGGCATCTCACTCTCTTTGAATCTTCTTTATCATGCTAGGATTAGCAGGAAAAAGCAAAAAATTTCAGAATTGCACCTTGCAATGTGGAGATATTACTGTTTGTGCATTTACAATATTCATTGATTTTTGCCATTGAAAAACATGTTTTTCATATACCAGAAATGTTTGAAGCTACTGACTGAATGAAAGGAGCTGGCATCTCACTCTCTTTGAATCTTCTTTATCATGCTAGGATTAACAGGAAAAAGCAAAAAATTTCAGAATTGCACCTTGCAATGTGGAGATATTACTGTTTGTGCATTTACAATATTCATTGATTTTTGCCATTGAAAAACATGTTTTTCATATACCAGAAATGTTTGAAGCTACTGACTGAATGAAAGGAGCTGGCATCTCACTCTCTTTGAATCTTCTTTATCATGCTAGGATTAACAGGAAAAAGCTAAAAATTTCAGAATTGCACCGTGCAATGTGGAGATATTACTGTTTGTGCATTGACAATATTCATTGATTTTTGCTATTGAAAAACATGTTTTTCATATACCAGAAATGTTTGAAGCTACTGACTGAATGAAAGGAGCTGGCATCTCACTCTCTTTGAATCTTCTTTATCATGCTAGGATTAGCAGGAAAAAGCAAAAAATTTCAGAATTGCACCTTGCAATGTGGAGATATTACTGTTTGTGCATTTACAATATTCATTGATTTTTGCCATTGAAAAACATGTTTTTCATATACCAGAAATGTTTGAAGCTACTGACTGAATGAAAGGAGCTGGCATCTCACTCTCTTTGAATCTTCTTTATCATGCTAGGATTAACAGGAAAAAGCTAAAAATTTCAGAATTGCACCGTGCAATGTGGAGATATTACTGTTTGTGCATTTACAATATTCATTGATTTTTGCCATTGAAAAACATGTTTTTCATATACCAGAAATGTTTGAAGCTAATGACTGAATGAAAGGAGCTGGCATCTCACTCTCTTTGAATCTTCTTTATCATGCTAGGATTAGCAGGAATAAGCAAAAAATTTCAGAATTGCACCTTGCAATGTGGAGATATTACTGTTTGTGCATTTACAATATTCATTGATTTTTGCCATTGAAAAACATGTTTTTCATATACCAGAAATGTTTGAAGCTACTGACTGAATGAAAGGAGCTGGCATCTCACTCTCTTTGAATCTTCTTTATCATGCTAGGATTAACAGGAAAAAGCTAAAAATTTCAGAATTGCACCGTGCAATGTGGAGATATTACTGTTTGTGCATTTACAATATTCATTGATTTTTGCCATTGAAAAACATGTTTTTCATATACCAGAAATGTTTGAAGCTACTGACTGAATGAAAGGAGCTGGCATCTCACTCTCTTTGAATCTTCTTTATCATGCTAGGATTAGCAGGAAAAAGCAAAAAATTTCAGAATTGCACCTTGCAATGTGGAGATATTACTGTTTGTGCATTTACAATATTCATTGATTTTTGCCATTGAAAAACATGTTTTTCATATACCAGAAATGTTTGAAGCTACTGACTGAATGAAAGGAGCTGGCATCTCACTCTCTTTGAATCTTCTTTATCATGCTAGGATTAACAGGAAAAAGCTAAAAATTTCAGAATTGCACCGTGCAATGTGGAGATATTACTGTTTGTGCATTTACAATATTCATTGATTTTTGCCATTGAAAAACATGTTTTTCATATACCAGAAATGTTTGAAGCTACTGACTGAATGAAAGGAGCTGGCATCTCACTCTCTTTGAATCTTCTTTATCATGCTAGGATTAGCAGGAAAAAGCAAAAAATTTCAGAATTGCACCTTGCAATGTGGAGATATTACTGTTTGTGCATTTACAATATTCATTGATTTTTGCCATTGAAAAACATGTTTTTCATATACCAGAAATGTTTGAAGCTACTGACTGAATGAAAGGAGCTGGCATCTCACTCTCTTTGAATCTTCTTTATCATGCTAGGATTAACAGGAAAAAGCAAAAAATTTCAGAATTGCACCTTGCAATGTGGAGATATTACTGTTTGTGCATTTACAATATTCATTGATTTTTGCCATTGAAAAACATGTTTTTCATATACCAGAAATGTTTGAAGCTACTGACTGAATGAAAGGAGCTGGCATCTCACTCTCTTTGAATCTTCTTTATCATGCTAGGATTAACAGGAAAAAGCTAAAAATTTCAGAATTGCACCGTGCAATGTGGAGATATTACTGTTTGTGCATTTACAATATTCATTGATTTTTGCCATTGAAAAACATGTTTTTCATATACCAGAAATGTTTGAAGCTACTGACTGAATGAAAGGAGCTGGCATCTCACTCTCTTTGAATCTTCTTTATCATGCTAGGATTAGCAGGAAAAAGCAAAAAATTTCAGAATTGCACCTTGCAATGTGGAGATATTACTGTTTGTGCATTTACAATATTCATTGATTTTTGCCATTGAAAAACATGTTTTTCATATACCAGAAATGTTTGAAGCTACTGACTGAATGAAAGGAGCTGGCATCTCACTCTCTTTGAATCTTCTTTATCATGCTAGGATTAACAGGAAAAAGCAAAAAATTTCAGAATTGCACCTTGCAATGTGGAGATATTACTGTTTGTGCATTTACAATATTCATTGATTTTTGCCATTGAAAAACATGTTTTTCATATACCAGAAATGTTTGAAGCTACTGACTGAATGAAAGGAGCTGGCATCTCACTCTCTTTGAATCTTCTTTATCATGCTAGGATTAACAGGAAAAAGCTAAAAATTTCAGAATTGCACCGTGCAATGTGGAGATATTACTGTTTGTGCATTTACAATATTCATTGATTTTTGCCATTGAAAAACATGTTTTTCATATACCAGAAATGTTTGAAGCTACTGACTGAATGAAAGGAGCTGGCATCTCACTCTCTTTGAATCTTCTTTATCATGCTAGGATTAGCAGGAAAAAGCAAAAAATTTCAGAATTGCACCTTGCAATGTGGAGATATTACTGTTTGTGCATTTACAATATTCATTGATTTTTGCCATTGAAAAACATGTTTTTCATATACCAGAAATGTTTGAAGCTACTGACTGAATGAAAGGAGCTGGCATCTCACTCTCTTTGAATCTTCTTTATCATGCTAGGATTAACAGGAAAAAGCAAAAAATTTCAGAATTGCACCTTGCAATGTGGAGATATTACTGTTTGTGCATTTACAATATTCATTGATTTTTGCCATTGAAAAACATGTTTTTCATATACCAGAAATGTTTGAAGCTACTGACTGAATGAAAGGAGCTGGCATCTCACTCTCTTTGAATCTTCTTTATCATGCTAGGATTAACAGGAAAAAGCTAAAAATTTCAGAATTGCACCGTGCAATGTGGAGATATTACTGTTTGTGCATTTACAATATTCATTGATTTTTGCCATTGAAAAACATGTTTTTCATATACCAGAAATGTTTGAAGCTACTGACTGAATGAAAGGAGCTGGCATCTCACTCTCTTTGAATCTTCTTTATCATGCTAGGATTAGCAGGAAAAAGCAAAAAATTTCAGAATTGCACCTTGCAATGTGGAGATATTACTGTTTGTGCATTTACAATATTCATTGATTTTTGCCATTGAAAAACATGTTTTTCATATACCAGAAATGTTTGAAGCTACTGACTGAATGAAAGGAGCTGGCATCTCACTCTCTTTGAATCTTCTTTATCATGCTAGGATTAGCAGGAAAAAGCAAAAAATTTCAGAATTGCACCTTGCAATGTGGAGATATTACTGTTTGTGCATTTACAATATTCATTGATTTTTGCCATTGAAAAACATGTTTTTCATATACCAGAAATGTTTGAAGCTACTGACTGAATGAAAGGAGCTGGCATCTCACTCTCTTTGAATCTTCTTTATCATGCTAGGATTAGCAGGAAAAAGCAAAAAATTTCAGAATTGCACCTTGCAATGTGGAGATATTACTGTTTGTGCATTTACAATATTCATTGATTTTTGCCATTGAAAAACATGTTTTTCATATACCAGAAATGTTTGAAGCTACTGACTGAATGAAAGGAGCTGGCATCTCACTCTCTTTGAATCTTCTTTATCATGCTAGGATTAGCAGGAAAAAGCAAAAAATTTCAGAATTGCACCTTGCAATGTGGAGATATTACTGTTTGTGCATTTACAATATTCATTGATTTTTGCCATTGAAAAACATGTTTTTCATATACCAGAAATGTTTGAAGCTACTGACTGAATGAAAGGAGCTGGCATCTCACTCTCTTTGAATCTTCTTTATCATGCTAGGATTAACAGGAAAAAGCAAAAAATTTCAGAATTGCACCTTGCAATGTGGAGATATTACTGTTTGTGCATTTACAATATTCATTGATTTTTGCCATTGAAAAACATGTTTTTCATATACCAGAAATGTTTGAAGCTACTGA
This sequence comes from Phyllobates terribilis, assembly GCF_046119375.1. Lineage (NCBI taxonomy): Eukaryota > Metazoa > Chordata > Amphibia > Anura > Dendrobatidae > Phyllobates > Phyllobates terribilis. The sequence continues at coordinate 42,557 of NW_027365292.1, read as the reverse complement.
CTGAATGAAAGGAGCTGGCATCTCACTCTCTTTGAATCTTCTTTATCATGCTAGGATTAACAGGAAAAAGCTAAAAATTTCAGAATTGCACCGTGCAATGTGGAGATATTACTGTTTGTGCATTTACAATATTCATTGATTTTTGCTATTGAAAAACATGTTTTTCATATACCAGAAATGTTTGAAGCTACTGACTGAATGAAAGGAGCTGGCATCTCACTCTCTTTGAATCTTCTTTATCATGCTAGGATTAGCAGGAAAAAGCAAAAAATTTCAGAATTGCACCTTGCAATGTGGAGATATTACTGTTTGTGCATTTACAATATTCATTGATTTTTGCCATTGAAAAACATGTTTTTCATATACCAGAAATGTTTGAAGCTACTGACTGAATGAAAGGAGCTGGCATCTCACTCTCTTTGAATCTTCTTTATCATGCTAGGATTAACAGGAAAAAGCTAAAAATTTCAGAATTGCACCGTGCAATGTGGAGATATTACTGTTTGTGCATTTACAATATTCATTGATTTTTGCCATTGAAAAACATGTTTTTCATATACCAGAAATGTTTGAAGCTAATGACTGAATGAAAGGAGCTGGCATCTCACTCTCTTTGAATCTTCTTTATCATGCTAGGATTAGCAGGAATAAGCAAAAAATTTCAGAATTGCACCTTGCAATGTGGAGATATTACTGTTTGTGCATTTACAATATTCATTGATTTTTGCCATTGAAAAACATGTTTTTCATATACCAGAAATGTTTGAAGCTACTGACTGAATGAAAGGAGCTGGCATCTCACTCTCTTTGAATCTTCTTTATCATGCTAGGATTAACAGGAAAAAGCTAAAAATTTCAGAATTGCACCGTGCAATGTGGAGATATTACTGTTTGTGCATTTACAATATTCATTGATTTTTGCCATTGAAAAACATGTTTTTCATATACCAGAAATGTTTGAAGCTACTGACTGAATGAAAGGAGCTGGCATCTCACTCTCTTTGAATCTTCTTTATCATGCTAGGATTAGCAGGAAAAAGCAAAAAATTTCAGAATTGCACCTTGCAATGTGGAGATATTACTGTTTGTGCATTTACAATATTCATTGATTTTTGCCATTGAAAAACATGTTTTTCATATACCAGAAATGTTTGAAGCTACTGACTGAATGAAAGGAGCTGGCATCTCACTCTCTTTGAATCTTCTTTATCATGCTAGGATTAACAGGAAAAAGCTAAAAATTTCAGAATTGCACCGTGCAATGTGGAGATATTACTGTTTGTGCATTTACAATATTCATTGATTTTTGCCATTGAAAAACATGTTTTTCATATACCAGAAATGTTTGAAGCTACTGACTGAATGAAAGGAGCTGGCATCTCACTCTCTTTGAATCTTCTTTATCATGCTAGGATTAGCAGGAAAAAGCAAAAAATTTCAGAATTGCACCTTGCAATGTGGAGATATTACTGTTTGTGCATTTACAATATTCATTGATTTTTGCCATTGAAAAACATGTTTTTCATATACCAGAAATGTTTGAAGCTACTGACTGAATGAAAGGAGCTGGCATCTCACTCTCTTTGAATCTTCTTTATCATGCTAGGATTAACAGGAAAAAGCAAAAAATTTCAGAATTGCACCTTGCAATGTGGAGATATTACTGTTTGTGCATTTACAATATTCATTGATTTTTGCCATTGAAAAACATGTTTTTCATATACCAGAAATGTTTGAAGCTACTGACTGAATGAAAGGAGCTGGCATCTCACTCTCTTTGAATCTTCTTTATCATGCTAGGATTAACAGGAAAAAGCTAAAAATTTCAGAATTGCACCGTGCAATGTGGAGATATTACTGTTTGTGCATTTACAATATTCATTGATTTTTGCCATTGAAAAACATGTTTTTCATATACCAGAAATGTTTGAAGCTACTGACTGAATGAAAGGAGCTGGCATCTCACTCTCTTTGAATCTTCTTTATCATGCTAGGATTAGCAGGAAAAAGCAAAAAATTTCAGAATTGCACCTTGCAATGTGGAGATATTACTGTTTGTGCATTTACAATATTCATTGATTTTTGCCATTGAAAAACATGTTTTTCATATACCAGAAATGTTTGAAGCTACTGACTGAATGAAAGGAGCTGGCATCTCACTCTCTTTGAATCTTCTTTATCATGCTAGGATTAACAGGAAAAAGCAAAAAATTTCAGAATTGCACCTTGCAATGTGGAGATATTACTGTTTGTGCATTTACAATATTCATTGATTTTTGCCATTGAAAAACATGTTTTTCATATACCAGAAATGTTTGAAGCTACTGACTGAATGAAAGGAGCTGGCATCTCACTCTCTTTGAATCTTCTTTATCATGCTAGGATTAACAGGAAAAAGCTAAAAATTTCAGAATTGCACCGTGCAATGTGGAGATATTACTGTTTGTGCATTTACAATATTCATTGATTTTTGCCATTGAAAAACATGTTTTTCATATACCAGAAATGTTTGAAGCTACTGACTGAATGAAAGGAGCTGGCATCTCACTCTCTTTGAATCTTCTTTATCATGCTAGGATTAGCAGGAAAAAGCAAAAAATTTCAGAATTGCACCTTGCAATGTGGAGATATTACTGTTTGTGCATTTACAATATTCATTGATTTTTGCCATTGAAAAACATGTTTTTCATATACCAGAAATGTTTGAAGCTACTGACTGAATGAAAGGAGCTGGCATCTCACTCTCTTTGAATCTTCTTTATCATGCTAGGATTAACAGGAAAAAGCAAAAAATTTCAGAATTGCACCTTGCAATGTGGAGATATTACTGTTTGTGCATTTACAATATTCATTGATTTTTGCCATTGAAAAACATGTTTTTCATATACCAGAAATGTTTGAAGCTACTGACTGAATGAAAGGAGCTGGCATCTCACTCTCTTTGAATCTTCTTTATCATGCTAGGATTAACAGGAAAAAGCTAAAAATTTCAGAATTGCACCGTGCAATGTGGAGATATTACTGTTTGTGCATTTACAATATTCATTGATTTTTGCCATTGAAAAACATGTTTTTCATATACCAGAAATGTTTGAAGCTACTGACTGAATGAAAGGAGCTGGCATCTCACTCTCTTTGAATCTTCTTTATCATGCTAGGATTAGCAGGAAAAAGCAAAAAATTTCAGAATTGCACCTTGCAATGTGGAGATATTACTGTTTGTGCATTTACAATATTCATTGATTTTTGCCATTGAAAAACATGTTTTTCATATACCAGAAATGTTTGAAGCTACTGACTGAATGAAAGGAGCTGGCATCTCACTCTCTTTGAATCTTCTTTATCATGCTAGGATTAACAGGAAAAAGCTAAAAATTTCAGAATTGCACCGTGCAATGTGGAGATATTACTGTTTGTGCATTTACAATATTCATTGATTTTTGCCATTGAAAAACATGTTTTTCATATACCAGAAATGTTTGAAGCTAATGACTGAATGAAAGGAGCTGGCATCTCACTCTCTTTGAATCTTCTTTATCATGCTAGGATTAGCAGGAATAAGCAAAAAATTTCAGAATTGCACCTTGCAATGTGGAGATATTACTGTTTGTGCATTTACAATATTCATTGATTTTTGCCATTGAAAAACATGTTTTTCATATACCAGAAATGTTTGAAGCTACTGACTGAATGAAAGGAGCTGGCATCTCACTCTCTTTGAATCTTCTTTATCATGCTAGGATTAACAGGAAAAAGCTAAAAATTTCAGAATTGCACCGTGCAATGTGGAGATATTACTGTTTGTGCATTTACAATATTCATTGATTTTTGCCATTGAAAAACATGTTTTTCATATACCAGAAATGTTTGAAGCTACTGACTGAATGAAAGGAGCTGGCATCTCACTCTCTTTGAATCTTCTTTATCATGCTAGGATTAGCAGGAAAAAGCAAAAAATTTCAGAATTGCACCTTGCAATGTGGAGATATTACTGTTTGTGCATTTACAATATTCATTGATTTTTGCCATTGAAAAACATGTTTTTCATATACCAGAAATGTTTGAAGCTACTGACTGAATGAAAGGAGCTGGCATCTCACTCTCTTTGAATCTTCTTTATCATGCTAGGATTAACAGGAAAAAGCAAAAAATTTCAGAATTGCACCTTGCAATGTGGAGATATTACTGTTTGTGCATTTACAATATTCATTGATTTTTGCCATTGAAAAACATGTTTTTCATATACCAGAAATGTTTGAAGCTACTGACTGAATGAAAGGAGCTGGCATCTCACTCTCTTTGAATCTTCTTTATCATGCTAGGATTAACAGGAAAAAGCTAAAAATTTCAGAATTGCACCGTGCAATGTGGAGATATTACTGTTTGTGCATTTACAATATTCATTGATTTTTGCCATTGAAAAACATGTTTTTCATATACCAGAAATGTTTGAAGCTACTGACTGAATGAAAGGAGCTGGCATCTCACTCTCTTTGAATCTTCTTTATCATGCTAGGATTAGCAGGAAAAAGCAAAAAATTTCAGAATTGCACCTTGCAATGTGGAGATATTACTGTTTGTGCATTTACAATATTCATTGATTTTTGCCATTGAAAAACATGTTTTTCATATACCAGAAATGTTTGAAGCTACTGACTGAATGAAAGGAGCTGGCATCTCACTCTCTTTGAATCTTCTTTATCATGCTAGGATTAACAGGAAAAAGCAAAAAATTTCAGAATTGCACCTTGCAATGTGGAGATATTACTGTTTGTGCATTTACAATATTCATTGATTTTTGCCATTGAAAAACATGTTTTTCATATACCAGAAATGTTTGAAGCTACTGACTGAATGAAAGGAGCTGGCATCTCACTCTCTTTGAATCTTCTTTATCATGCTAGGATTAACAGGAAAAAGCTAAAAATTTCAGAATTGCACCGTGCAATGTGGAGATATTACTGTTTGTGCATTTACAATATTCATTGATTTTTGCCATTGAAAAACATGTTTTTCATATACCAGAAATGTTTGAAGCTACTGACTGAATGAAAGGAGCTGGCATCTCACTCTCTTTGAATCTTCTTTATCATGCTAGGATTAGCAGGAAAAAGCAAAAAATTTCAGAATTGCACCTTGCAATGTGGAGATATTACTGTTTGTGCATTTACAATATTCATTGATTTTTGCCATTGAAAAACATGTTTTTCATATACCAGAAATGTTTGAAGCTACTGACTGAATGAAAGGAGCTGGCATCTCACTCTCTTTGAATCTTCTTTATCATGCTAGGATTAACAGGAAAAAGCAAAAAATTTCAGAATTGCACCTTGCAATGTGGAGATATTACTGTTTGTGCATTTACAATATTCATTGATTTTTGCCATTGAAAAACATGTTTTTCATATACCAGAAATGTTTGAAGCTACTGACTGAATGAAAGGAGCTGGCATCTCACTCTCTTTGAATCTTCTTTATCATGCTAGGATTAACAGGAAAAAGCTAAAAATTTCAGAATTGCACCGTGCAATGTGGAGATATTACTGTTTGTGCATTTACAATATTCATTGATTTTTGCCATTGAAAAACATGTTTTTCATATACCAGAAATGTTTGAAGCTACTGACTGAATGAAAGGAGCTGGCATCTCACTCTCTTTGAATCTTCTTTATCATGCTAGGATTAGCAGGAAAAAGCAAAAAATTTCAGAATTGCACCTTGCAATGTGGAGATATTACTGTTTGTGCATTTACAATATTCATTGATTTTTGCCATTGAAAAACATGTTTTTCATATACCAGAAATGTTTGAAGCTACTGACTGAATGAAAGGAGCTGGCATCTCACTCTCTTTGAATCTTCTTTATCATGCTAGGATTAACAGGAAAAAGCAAAAAATTTCAGAATTGCACCTTGCAATGTGGAGATATTACTGTTTGTGCATTTACAATATTCATTGATTTTTGCCATTGAAAAACATGTTTTTCATATACCAGAAATGTTTGAAGCTTCTGACTGAATGAAAGGAGCTGGCATCTCACTCTCTTTGAATCTTCTTTATCATGCTAGGATTAACAGGAAAAAGCTAAAAATTTCAGAATTGCACCGTGCAATGTGGAGATATTACTGTTTGTGCATTTACAATATTCATTGATTTTTGCCATTGAAAAACCTGTTTTTCATATACCAGAAATGTTTGAAGCTACTGACTGAATGAAAGGAGCTGGCATCTCACTCTCTTTGAATCTTCTTTATCATGCTAGGATTAGCAGGAAAAAGCAAAAAATTTCAGAATTGCACCTTGCAATGTGGAGATATTACTGTTTGTGCATTTACAATATTCATTGATTTTTGCCATTGAAAAACATGTTTTTCATATACCAGAAATGTTTGAAGCTACTGACTGAATGAAAGGAGCTGGCATCTCACTCTCTTTGAATCTTCTTTATCATGCTAGGATTAACAGGAAAAAGCTAAAAATTTCAGAATTGCACCGTGCAATGTGGAGATATTACTGTTTGTGCATTTACAATATTCATTGATTTTTGCCATTGAAAAACATGTTTTTCATATACCAGAAATGTTTGAAGCTACTGACTGAATGAAAGGAGCTGGCATCTCACTCTCTTTGAATCTTCTTTATCATGCTAGGATTAGCAGGAAAAAGCAAAAAATTTCAGAATTGCACCTTGCAATGTGGAGATATTACTGTTTGTGCATTTACAATATTCATTGATTTTTGCCATTGAAAAACATGTTTTTCATATACCAGAAATGTTTGAAGCTACTGACTGAATGAAAGGAGCTGGCATCTCACTCTCTTTGAATCTTCTTTATCATGCTAGGATTAACAGGAAAAAGCTAAAAATTTCAGAATTGCACCGTGCAATGTGGAGATATTACTGTTTGTGCATTTACAATATTCATTGATTTTTGCCATTGAAAAACATGTTTTTCATATACCAGAAATGTTTGAAGCTACTGACTGAATGAAAGGAGCTGGCATCTCACTCTCTTTGAATCTTCTTTATCATGCTAGGATTAGCAGGAAAAAGCAAAAAATTTCAGAATTGCACCTTGCAATGTGGAGATATTACTGTTTGTGCATTTACAATATTCATTGATTTTTGCCATTGAAAAACATGTTTTTCATATACCAGAAATGTTTGAAGCTACTGACTGAATGAAAGGAGCTGGCATCTCACTCTCTTTGAATCTTCTTTATCATGCTAGGATTAACAGGAAAAAGCAAAAAATTTCAGAATTGCACCTTGCAATGTGGAGATATTACTGTTTGTGCATTTACAATATTCATTGATTTTTGCCATTGAAAAACATGTTTTTCATATACCAGAAATGTTTGAAGCTACTGACTGAATGAAAGGAGCTGGCATCTCACTCTCTTTGAATCTTCTTTATCATGCTAGGATTAACAGGAAAAAGCTAAAAATTTCAGAATTGCACCGTGCAATGTGGAGATATTACTGTTTGTGCATTTACAATATTCATTGATTTTTGCCATTGAAAAACATGTTTTTCATATACCAGAAATGTTTGAAGCTACTGACTGAATGAAAGGAGCTGGCATCTCACTCTCTTTGAATCTTCTTTATCATGCTAGGATTAGCAGGAAAAAGCAAAAAATTTCAGAATTGCACCTTGCAATGTGGAGATATTACTGTTTGTGCATTTACAATATTCATTGATTTTTGCCATTGAAAAACATGTTTTTCATATACCAGAAATGTTTGAAGCTACTGACTGAATGAAAGGAGCTGGCATCTCACTCTCTTTGAATCTTCTTTATCATGCTAGGATTAACAGGAAAAAGCAAAAAATTTCAGAATTGCACCTTGCAATGTGGAGATATTACTGTTTGTGCATGTACAATATTCATTGATTTTTGCCATTGAAAAACATGTTTTTCATATACCAGAAATGTTTGAAGCTACTGACTGAATGAAAGGAGCTGGCATCTCACTCTCTTTGAATCTTCTTTATCATGCTAGGATTAACAGGAAAAAGCTAAAAATTTCAGAATTGCACCGTGCAATGTGGAGATATTACTGTTTGTGCATTTACAATATTCATTGATTTTTGCCATTGAAAAACATGTTTTTCATATACCAGAAATGTTTGAAGCTACTGACTGAATGAAAGGAGCTGGCATCTCACTCTCTTTGAATCTTCTTTATCATGCTAGGATTAGCAGGAAAAAGCAAAAAATTTCAGAATTGCACCTTGCAATGTGGAGATATTACTGTTTGTGCATTTACAATATTCATTGATTTTTGCCATTGAAAAACATGTTTTTCATATACCAGAAATGTTTGAAGCTACTGACTGAATGAAAGGAGCTGGCATCTCACTCTCTTTGAATCTTCTTTATCATGCTAGGATTAACAGGAAAAAGCAAAAAATTTCAGAATTGCACCTTGCAATGTGGAGATATTACTGTTTGTGCATTTACAATATTCATTGATTTTTGCCATTGAAAAACATGTTTTTCATATACCAGAAATGTTTGAAGCTACTGACTGAATGAAAGGAGCTGGCATCTCACTCTCTTTGAATCTTCTTTATCATGCTAGGATTAGCAGGAAAAAGCAAAAAATTTCAGAATTGCACCTTGCAATGTGGAGATATTACTGTTTGTGCATTTACAATATTCATTGATTTTTGCCATTGAAAAACATGTTTTTCATATACCAGAAATGTTTGAAGCTACTGACTGAATGAAAGGAGCTGGCATCTCACTCTCTTTGTTTTACCATATTTTTTTTATTTTTTAAAAACCAATTTAACAGGGGAATAACAATCGTAGCATAAAAGTAGTGACAAAAGAATGTTCGTAGTAAAGGGAAAATTCTGAGGGAAGGGGAAGGGAAAAAGGTACAAACGGGAATGGATAAACAGGAAAGATGGGAGAAATTTGTTCGTCAAAAAATATATACGATAGTACATAAACTTGAACAATTTAAGCACACATTACTATCATTAGCAAATTAGACATATTAATGAGCTAAACATGACACACATTGAGATGTTCCAGCATTATAAGAAGGTTGCGGGAACCTAGTGGACCAAATATCCCACTTCCTAGAGAATTTAATTAAGTTATTGTTGATAAGGGCAAATCTGAGTTCAAATATTCTGTGAAGATTCATCTTATCAACTAAGTCCTCCAGAGTGGGGACATGTGACTTTCTCCAATAAAAAGCCAATGCGTTTTTACAAACTGAAAATAAATGAATCACCAGAGATCTTTCAAATGACTTGCATGATTCAAGATCCAAGGATAGTAAAGCCCTTTGAGGGGTCAATACTAATGGTTTACCTAAAAGATCATCAACCAAAGAAGAGATCTGAGCCCATAGATTACGGATTTTCGTGCAGCTCCAAAAGAGATGTAAAAGATCTCCCCTAAGGCCGCACTCCCTCCAACAAAGGGGAGAGTTGCTGGGCTTTATATGATGTAGCCTGATTGGAGTGTAATACCATCTGGTTAGAATTTTGAAGTAGGCCTCTTGTAAGGGCATAGATATATTAGAGGCTTGGGAAAAAAGAACAGCATTCTCCCATTGGTCGGATTGGAAATTGAGTTTTAGATCTTTTTCCCATCGTATCATGTAAAGGTGTTTTTGAAAAGAAAGGTCATTATTGAAACTGTTATATATGTGTCTCAGGCTCCAAAAAATTTTATGGGATGGGTTGCTTAACAGGTTCACCGAGGTTTCAGAAACGATAAGTTTGCCAGAAATGAATTCCAGAATTATGTTTTTTAAATGAGAATATAAAAAGAAATCAGAAGAGGGTAAGTTGAATCTTTTTTTAAGAGTTTGGAAAGGAATAAAAACAGAAGCTTCATACAGGTCTCCAATTTTTCTCAACCCTTTATTGTCCCATTGATCTGGAATGGAAGAGTTATATAGATCAGCAACAAAACCAATTGGGAAATTTTTGACAAGAGAAAGCTTAACCATATCAGAATCTTTCAAGGAGCTCTTTTTCTTTCTTTTAGCGATTTTTTTCCAAGCGTCAATAATCGCCTGGAAAATAGGGTGGGAAGAATCATGAGTGCACTGTTTAAAGAGATGCCTAAGTAACAAATCACGAGGAGAGGAGCCGTTATTTAAGAAAGTCTCTAGAATCATCCAAGCTGGGGGACTGTCAGAATTAAACCAATTACTGCTCTGTTTGATAAGGTTTGCCAAATAATAAGCGGAAATGTTAGGGTGGCTCAGACCTCCGTTACTTTTATTCTTGTACAATATATCTGCAGATATCCTCGCACGTTTATTATCCCAGACATAAGAATTAATCTGATTTTGGATTTTTTGAACAAAGATGTGGGAAATAGCTAAAGGAAGATTGCGGAAAAAATATAAAATTTTGGGAAGAACAAACATCTTGATAGAGAGGACTCTACCCCACCACGACAAATCTCTCTTCATAAAGTCCATCAAATCTCCTCGGACGATGTCATCAATCAGAACCAGATTGTCAGAGATTGTTGAGTTAATATTTTTACCAATACTGATCCCCAAATAAATCAGATTGCGTTTAGCCACACCAAAGGAAAATCTCGAGTGTAAAACCTCTCTCGTCTGACGGTCCAGATTAATGTTTAAAAGTTTAGACTTTTCATTATTGATCTTAAAATAAGAAATCTGAGAGAATATTTCTAGAACCTTCGAAACCTCCGCAACTGAATTTATTGGGTCCAGCAGGGAAAGCATAACATCATCTGCAAAGAGGCCAATTTTAAATTCTCGAGATGGGGTAGATATCCCTCTGATGTCAGTATTTTCTCTGATCCTCTGAGCAAGAGGCTCCATAGCCAGGACAAAGAGAAGAGGGGAAAGCGGGCAACCCTGTCTAGTACCATTTGTAATAGGGATTGGGTTTGAGAGATAATTGTTAACATAGATTTTTGCTTGGGGGTTAGAATAAAGGGCCATAATTGAAGAGAGAAAATTGTTGTCAAAACCAAATTTAATAAGGGTGAGTTTAAGGTATAGCCAATTTAGCCTGTCGAAAGCTTTTTCAGCATCTAGGGCAAGCAATGAAGTTGGGAGTTTCGCCGTATTGATAACCTTAATAATATTCAAGAGTCTTCTAGAGCCATCAGTTGCTTGTCTCCCACCAACGAAGCCAATTTGATCGTCGTTGATGAGAGATGGGAGAATAGTCGATAAACGGTTGGCCAGAATTTTCGAATATATCTTAATGTCAGTATTAATTAGCGAAATGGGCCTATAATTTTTTACATTATCTCTCTCTTCTTTAGACTTGGGTATTAAGGTAATGGTAGCTTCCAGCATTTCTGAGGGGAAGGAGCTTATTGAGGAAGCATGATTGAAAATTTTCGTAAGAGGGAGAGAAAGTAGGTCGCAAAAAGTTTTATAATACTCGTTAATGAACCCATCTGGACCCGGGGCCTTGAAAGCTTTAAGTTGCTTTATTGTGTTAATAATTTCAAGGTTAGAAAAAGGCTTGTTCAATGACTCGTGATCCAGAGGGCTCAATTTCGGTAGGTTAATGGAGGATAGAAATTTGTTGATTGCGTCTGGGTGAGGATGGGGAATTAGAGGGTCAGTTTTGATATTATAGAGTTTTTTGTAAAAGTCTGCAAACTGGTTCACTATATCTTTAGGGTGACAAAACGTTATTCCACTATTATTCTTTATTTTATCTATTCTATTAATTGCTCTTTTACATTTAACTAGGCGGGCCATAAAGCGGGTAGGTTTATTTAGAGCCGCATAGTAATTAAATTTTGATTTCCGAATAATCGCATCATAGGAAGAAGAAATTTCTGATTTTAGCTCTACCCTTAAATTTGACAGTTCCTTTTGAATTATTAGGGAAGGGGAAGGAAGATTAATTTGCTCTAGTTCTTTTTCCCTAATCAGTTTTTGAAGAGAATTTATTTTTGTTCTTTTTTCTTTTTTTTCAGATGAGGATATCTGCATTAGTACACCACGAAGGACGGCCTTGTGAGCACACCAGCTGGAGAAGGGATTAGATAAATCTGGGGTATCATTTTCCTTAAAATAATCAGAAATAGCTTTTTCAATAATTTTTTTGTTCTTGGGGTTATGAATAAGTGAAGATCTACATTTCCAAAGAAAACCATTTTTAATAAGAGGACCAATGTGAATTTCACATGACGTAGGGGCATGATCTGATAGCGACCTGAGGCCTATAGATACGTTAGAGAATTTGGGTAAAGAAAAGACGTCAGTTACTATTAAGTCAATTCTAGAGGCCGTTTGGTGTGCATCCGAAAAGTGTGAGAATTCTTTGGATGTAGTTTGCAGACATCTAAATGTGTCAAATAGTTCATTTTTATAGAGCCAATTATTTAGCGTCGGGTATAAGTGGCGGCTGGGGGAGGAAGAGTCCATATGCCCATCCGGAACCATGTTGAAATCTCCCAAAAAAATCAATTCGCCTCTCCTAACCTCTTCAACCTTTCTAAAAACCTTGTTCAAAAAGGGTATTTGCTTTTTATTTGGGGCATATAGGTTAACAACAGTGCACTCATGATTATTTAGTTTACAGAGCAATATATGAAACCTTCCATTGGGATCTTTATGCTGATCTAAAAACTCAAATGGGACCGAGTCTTTGATCACTGTAGCTACACCGGCTTTTTTCCGGTCGCTAGTGGATTCAAATATATGAGGGTAGCGCTTGTGGGTGAAGGTAGGGTGTTTCCCCTCGGCAAACCTTGTCTCCTGAAGACACGCAACATCAGCACCAAGATGACCCAATTCCTTCCAAAGGGAGAATCTCTTATTGGGACTGTTTAGGCCTCTTACATTGTAAGTGATGATCTTAATAGGCATAGGTAAGCCAAAAGGATAGGGGTCAGTTGGTCCAACAAATTCCCAAAAAATAAATCAATCAACAATCAAAGCTGGAATACAATATCTCACTATTAACTCAAAGATAGTAATAACAATAACCAAATATTCAAAGAAAAAAGAAAAAACGAATCAAAAAATCTCCTGAGGGAACCTTCACCGTAAAGGTTCTCCCTCAGATTGGGGGGGAAAAATAATGTGGACAAGCCTCGAAGGCTAAATATAAAGAAGAATGAAAAATCTAGTATGACATATTAGGTGAGGTGGTGAGTAAGTTTATTTTTTAATAATAAAAGGGCTCCCGAAAGAGTAGTGTTTTACATTTCAACGGTGGGGTATCTTTGCAACTTTGTGAGGAATATCCCTTATAAAGTCAAAAAATTTAGGGCCTTCATCAGGATCTGTAAGAGTAAATGTTTTCCCGTTAAAGAAAATCAGCAACTTAACTGGAAAGCCCCACCTATACGGGATATTCATATCTCTCAGTCTATCTGTGGTCAATTTGTATGACCTTCTCGCGTCCATGGTTTCTTTAGAAAAATCTGAAAAGATTTTTAGGTGTGAGAAAGGCTCAGGAAAAGTCCTGTTATCCCTGATATATTTCAAAATTCTCTCTTTGGTCGAGAAAAAATGTAACCTAACTATTACATCTCTAGGGAGATCCGAGGAGATGGAGGTCGGACGAAATAAGCGGTGTGCCCTATCAATGATAAGATCCTGCTCAGACAGGGATGGGATTGTCTGGTGAAGTAAGTCTTTGACATAGGTCGAGATATCTGAAGGAGATATATTCTCAGATACGCCTCTAATTTTCAAATTATTTCTCCTGCTTCTATCCTCCAAATCCGCCACTTTTAATCTGAGTCTCTTAAGCTCTGCTTTAATTTCTAGATTATCAGAAGAGACAGACTCTACCTTTCCCTCCACCGTTTCGAGCCTTTTAGTGTTTTCCTCCAATTTAACCCCAAACGCTTCCAAAGTAGTTTTCATGGTGTCAACTTGTTTCTCGAAGCCCAGTTTCATATTTCTGTCAATCGTCTTTAAAAGATTGTCCAGATATGAACCAAGGTCGGTATTTCCCAAATCTTGAGAAATGGTCATTTTGACCGGGACATTAGGCGTAAAATCGGAGGGTGAAGGGGAAAAGTCTTTTTTAGGGCGTCTCTTATCTGGACTAGGATTAGGAGACGGGTCCGAGGATTCCTCCTCCGAACTCGGAGCCAATGAAGAATATTTGTTGCTCCAGTCTCCTGGGTCCCTTCTCTTTGAAGAGATGGAAACATCCATCTCTTCTACTTTTCTTTCCTTAATTACTGTAGAAGAGGCAGGTTTAGCGACAGGGATTCTCTGTGGTTTTGGAGAAAATAGACTTTTAGCAGAGTCTTTGGTGGGAGAGCTTACTTTAAAACTCTGTCTGTCGTCAGGATTTCTATGAGGTGACCTGGACTTAAGTGGACTAATAGTATTGACTGTGTCTTCTGAGGGATTTGAAAAAGAAGAGCGTTGAAAGGACTTCGCTCTTACCGCACTAGTTTTAAGGGGAGCTTCCAAAGACTTTTGGGTATTTTTTTTGTTAGCCGCCATTGTAAAAGAAAAAAAAAAAAAAAAAAAAAAAAAAATAAGTCCTAAGTATATATATAAGGAGAAACACCAAAAAGACAAAGGAAATATTTAACCTAGAGAGTGGACAGAAGACTTTAGAGTAGCAAAATGACTAGGAACAATGGCTGGAAGAAATTAGCATTAAACAAATATTATTCCAATAAGAGGCAATCAATACCCTTAAACACTGCAGAAATATGTACCCCCTAGAATGCAATCCTTTAAATGTAAATCACAATCAAAAATATCAAGAGAAATAGTAAACTTGACCTGAGGGATAAAAATAAAAGGCACATATAGTTTTTAACAGAAAACTAATTGTAGTGGAGACTTGCAAATCTGTAGAGTTCCATGGGCACCAACTGTTATATGTATATCAGATAGCGAGGTCACAGTATATATATATGGAGGCAGAAGCAGTTCCTCCTATCCCCCACCCCCCTTCAAAGTCAAGTCTCACAATTAAAATGATTGTACAAAGTTTTGGTGTATAATGGACCTCTGTATCAGTACTGATATAAAATCAGCACCATGGACAGCAGTTCAAACTAATATGAGATCAGCACCATGGACAGCAGTTCAGATTAATATAATATCAGCACCATGGACAGCAGTTCAGACTAATATAAGATCAGCACCATGGACAGCAGTTCAGACTAATATGAGATCAGCACCATGGACAGCAGTTCAGATTAGTATAATATCAGCACCATGGACAGCAGTTCAGGCTAACATTAGATCAGCACCATGGACAGCAGTTCAGGACAGCAGAGCAGAGCAATGTTGCAGAAAGGGGCGGGAGTTTTAAATGTGCCAGTGGAGATTCAGTACTGTGGACACGGAGCACAGCTGTACTGCTGCAGCAATGGAGAATAGAGTCATAGGAGCCTGTAGGGCTCAAATATCGGCAGCAGACAAAATTTAGCAGTGCTGCAGCAGGTAGGGGAATCAACCCACAGGGGTCTGCGGGGTCAGGCACCAGAGTCACCAAGACAGCAGAGCGGCACAGCGGAGAGGTATGAAATGGACCGCAAACACCGGCGGCTTGTGACAGTTAGTAATATGGGTGAAGAGGCGGCCCCCCCCGGCAGCAGGAGGGGGATGTCGCCGCCGCTATACAGCCCCGGGGTTATGGAGATGCGGGCTGTGAGTGCCGGCGGTGCCCGTCCATATAATGAACAGAGGGCAGAGCGGGTCCGAGGCAGAGGAGGGGGCACCGCCACCACGGGCACAGCCTCAGTATAGAGGGAATAGCCGCGCCGCACGGAAGAGAGCCCGGCTGCAGACACCGGCAGCGGCAGTCAGCTGGAGGCAGAGAGGGAGGGAGCGGCACCTCAGCAATAGAAGGGGGATACCGCCACCACTACACAGCCCTGTGGTTGCGGAGATGCGGGCTATGAATACCGGCGGTGTCCTTCTGTATAGGAGAGCGGGAGCAGAGCGGGTCCGGGGCAGAGGAGGGGGCACCGTCACCACAGGAACAGCCGCACAGGGGAAGAGGGAGCCCGGCCGCAGACACCGACGGCGGCTGTCAGCTAGTAGCAGAGAGGGAGAGAGCGTCACCACAGCAGGGGGGGGAGAAGCACCGCTGCCACCGGGGCGACCCCGGGGTTTTAAAGAACGGGACCACAGCAATAAAGTGAAAGCCCAGGCATCAGCCTGGGTTTAGCTAACCTTGTTTAATTAATGCAGTCCCGCTCCGTCTCCTGATCTCCGCGTCGCTCTGCCTTAAGATCCCGGTCTTCAGTCGGTGACAGGAGACTTGTCCTCGGGGTCCAGTGAAAATGTGGGGTCTCGTCCTCGGGGTCCAGTGGGGTTGATTGTGTGGCAGTGCCGCTTCTTTATGGGTTGGGGTCCTGCAGGTCCGGTCCGGTCCTCCGTGGGGCTGTGACAGCAGTTTTTTCAGGATATCACCTGTAACTGGATCTCAATCTCCTCTTCTCCTCCGTTCCTGGGTCCGGTGTCGGGACAGCTGATGTTGCTGTAAAGTCCTGCTCCCGGGGTCAGGAGCAGAGCAGAGCAGACCTGCGCTGCTATCACAGTCACTCCAGAGTCACGTTGCAGAGTGACTGGAAACAAGAAAAGGGCCGCAGAGTGACTGGAAACAAGAAAAGGGCCGCCAGTAATCGCCTGGATGTCAGAACCAGAACCAAAATGTGCCACCCCGTGGGTTAAAAATAAGCTCTGACAACAGTCAGGGGGCCCAGTATATAATGTTCAGTTAAATGAAGTGAGAGAAATATGTGCCCCCACCGATCTGTGAGCTTAAAGGGGCACGTCACAGCCTCAGGGACTGGAATGCTCACCAGGACTTACCGCAGCTGCATATAAAGCCTGCTGGTAGTCCTTAAGTCCGGTATAAAACGATGTAATCCTGGGTCCGGAGGTAGAAGGGCATAAATGGGTCCACAATCCTGTAGGGCCACGTTACAGAGTCACTTCAATGGTGGATTCTGAGCCTCACCCAAATGTCTGAGCACAAAACATCTCCAGGGTTGATGGGGTTAGCAGGGATTCTTTGGTATCAAAATGATCCCTGAATGATAGGAAGTCCAAATATATAAGAATTTTGAAAAAAAATCTTCTTTTTGTTGCTTAAAAAGTAGCTTTAAAGCGAAGCCCTCAGGGAGCTCAGGATCAAGCTGCCATCTCGTCCTGTGCTCAGGCCACTCCCCCATCTCACTCTCTTTGAATCTTCTTTATCATGCTAGGATTAACAGGAAAAAGCTAAAAATTTCAGAATTGCACCGTGCAATGTGGAGATATTACTGTTTGTGCATTTACAATATTCATTGATTTTTGCCATTGAAAAACATGTTTTTCATATACCAGAAATGTTTGAAGCTACTGACTGAATGAAAGGAGCTGGCATCTCACTCTCTTTGAATCTTCTTTATCATGCTAGGATTAACAGGAAAAAGCTAAAAATTTCAGAATTGCACCGTGCAATGTGGAGATATTACTGTTTGTGCATTTACAATATTCATCGATTTTTGCCATTGAAAAACATGTTTTTCATATACCAGAAATGTTTGAAGCTACTGACTGAATGAAAGGAGCTGGCATCTCACTCTCTTTGAATCTTCTTTATCATGCTAGGATTAGCAGGAAAAAGCAAAAAATTTCAGAATTGCACCTTGCAATGTGGAGATATTACTGTTTGTGCATTTACAATATTCATTGATTTTTGCCATTGAAAAACATGTTTTTCATATACCAGAAATGTTTGAAGCTACTGACTGAATGAAAGGAGCTGGCATCTCACTCTCTTTGAATCTTCTTTATCATGCTAGGATTAGCAGGAAAAAGCAAAAAATTTCAGAATTGCACCTTGCAATGTGGAGATATTACTGTTTGTGCATTTACAATATTCATTGATTTTTGCCATTGAAAAACATGTTTTTCATATACCAGAAATGTTTGAAGCTACTGACTGAATGAAAGGAGCTGGCATCTCACTCTCTTTGAATCTTCTTTATCATGCTAGGATTAACAGGAAAAAGCAAAAAATTTCAGAATTGCACCTTGCAATGTGGAGATATTACTGTTTGTGCATTTACAATATTCATTGATTTTTGCCATTGAAAAACATGTTTTTCATATACCAGAAATGTTTGAAGCTACTGACTGAATGAAAGGAGCTGGCATCTCACTCTCTTTGAATCTTCTTTATCATGCTAGGATTAACAGGAAAAAGCTAAAAATTTCAGAATTGCACCGTGCAATGTGGAGATATTACTGTTTGTGCATTTACAATATTCATTGATTTTTGCTATTGAAAAACATGTTTTTCATATACCAGAAATGTTTGAAGCTACTGACTGAATGAAAGGAGCTGGCATCTCACTCTCTTTGAATCTTCTTTATCATGCTAGGATTAGCAGGAAAAAGCAAAAAATTTCAGAATTGCACCTTGCAATGTGGAGATATTACTGTTTGTGCATTTACAATATTCATTGATTTTTGCCATTGAAAAACATGTTTTTCATATATCAGAAATGTTTGAAGCTACTGACTGAATGAAAGGAGCTGGCATCTCACTCTCTTTGAATCTTCTTTATCATGCTAGGATTAACAGGAAAAAGCTAAAAATTTCAGAATTGCACCGTGCAATGTGGAGATATTACTGTTTGTGCATTTACAATATTCATTGATTTTTGCCATTGAAAAACATGTTTTTCATATACCAGAAATGTTTGAAGCTAATGACTGAATGAAAGGAGCTGGCATCTCACTCTCTTTGAATCTTCTTTATCATGCTAGGATTAGCAGGAATAAGCAAAAAATTTCAGAATTGCACCTTGCAATGTGGAGATATTACTGTTTGTGCATTTACAATATTCATTGATTTTTGCCATTGAAAAACATGTTTTTCATATACCAGAAATGTTTGAAGCTACTGACTGAATGAAAGGAGCTGGCATCTCACTCTCTTTGAATCTTCTTTATCATGCTAGGATTAACAGGAAAAAGCTAAAAATTTCAGAATTGCACCGTGCAATGTGGAGATATTACTGTTTGTGCATTTACAATATTCATTGATTTTTGCCATTGAAAAACATGTTTTTCATATACCAGAAATGTTTGAAGCTACTGACTGAATGAAAGGAGCTGGCATCTCACTCTCTTTGAATCTTCTTTATCATGCTAGGATTAGCAGGAAAAAGCAAAAAATTTCAGAATTGCACCTTGCAATGTGGAGATATTACTGTTTGTGCATTTACAATATTCATTGATTTTTGCCATTGAAAAACATGTTTTTCATATACCAGAAATGTTTGAAGCTACTGACTGAATGAAAGGAGCTGGCATCTCACTCTCTTTGAATCTTCTTTATCATGCTAGGATTAACAGGAAAAAGCTAAAAATTTCAGAATTGCACCGTGCAATGTGGAGATATTACTGTTTGTGCATTTACAATATTCATTGATTTTTGCCATTGAAAAACATGTTTTTCATATACCAGAAATGTTTGAAGCTACTGACTGAATGAAAGGAGCTGGCATCTCACTCTCTTTGAATCTTCTTTATCATGCTAGGATTAGCAGGAAAAAGCAAAAAATTTCAGAATTGCACCTTGCAATGTGGAGATATTACTGTTTGTGCATTTACAATATTCATTGATTTTTGCCATTGAAAAACATGTTTTTCATATACCAGAAATGTTTGAAGCTACTGACTGAATGAAAGGAGCTGGCATCTCACTCTCTTTGAATCTTCTTTATCATGCTAGGATTAACAGGAAAAAGCAAAAAATTTCAGAATTGCACCTTGCAATGTGGAGATATTACTGTTTGTGCATTTACAATATTCATTGATTTTTGCCATTGAAAAACATGTTTTTCATATACCAGAAATGTTTGAAGCTACTGACTGAATGAAAGGAGCTGGCATCTCACTCTCTTTGAATCTTCTTTATCATGCTAGGATTAACAGGAAAAAGCTAAAAATTTCAGAATTGCACCGTGCAATGTGGAGATATTACTGTTTGTGCATTTACAATATTCATTGATTTTTGCCATTGAAAAACATGTTTTTCATATACCAGAAATGTTTGAAGCTACTGACTGAATGAAAGGAGCTGGCATCTCACTCTCTTTGAATCTTCTTTATCATGCTAGGATTAGCAGGAAAAAGCAAAAAATTTCAGAATTGCACCTTGCAATGTGGAGATATTACTGTTTGTGCATTTACAATATTCATTGATTTTTGCCATTGAAAAACATGTTTTTCATATACCAGAAATGTTTGAAGCTACTGACTGAATGAAAGGAGCTGGCATCTCACTCTCTTTGAATCTTCTTTATCATGCTAGGATTAACAGGAAAAAGCAAAAAATTTCAGAATTGCACCTTGCAATGTGGAGATATTACTGTTTGTGCATTTACAATATTCATTGATTTTTGCCATTGAAAAACATGTTTTTCATATACCAGAAATGTTTGAAGCTACTGACTGAATGAAAGGAGCTGGCATCTCACTCTCTTTGAATCTTCTTTATCATGCTAGGATTAACAGGAAAAAGCTAAAAATTTCAGAATTGCACCGTGCAATGTGGAGATATTACTGTTTGTGCATTTACAATATTCATTGATTTTTGCCATTGAAAAACATGTTTTTCATATACCAGAAATGTTTGAAGCTACTGACTGAATGAAAGGAGCTGGCATCTCACTCTCTTTGAATCTTCTTTATCATGCTAGGATTAGCAGGAAAAAGCAAAAAATTTCAGAATTGCACCTTGCAATGTGGAGATATTACTGTTTGTGCATTTACAATATTCATTGATTTTTGCCATTGAAAAACATGTTTTTCATATACCAGAAATGTTTGAAGCTACTGACTGAATGAAAGGAGCTGGCATCTCACTCTCTTTGAATCTTCTTTATCATGCTAGGATTAACAGGAAAAAGCTAAAAATTTCAGAATTGCACCGTGCAATGTGGAGATATTACTGTTTGTGCATTTACAATATTCATTGATTTTTGCCATTGAAAAACATGTTTTTCATATACCAGAAATGTTTGAAGCTAATGACTGAATGAAAGGAGCTGGCATCTCACTCTCTTTGAATCTTCTTTATCATGCTAGGATTAGCAGGAATAAGCAAAAAATTTCAGAATTGCACCTTGCAATGTGGAGATATTACTGTTTGTGCATTTACAATATTCATTGATTTTTGCCATTGAAAAACATGTTTTTCATATACCAGAAATGTTTGAAGCTACTGACTGAATGAAAGGAGCTGGCATCTCACTCTCTTTGAATCTTCTTTATCATGCTAGGATTAACAGGAAAAAGCTAAAAATTTCAGAATTGCACCGTGCAATGTGGAGATATTACTGTTTGTGCATTTACAATATTCATTGATTTTTGCCATTGAAAAACATGTTTTTCATATACCAGAAATGTTTGAAGCTACTGACTGAATGAAAGGAGCTGGCATCTCACTCTCTTTGAATCTTCTTTATCATGCTAGGATTAGCAGGAAAAAGCAAAAAATTTCAGAATTGCACCTTGCAATGTGGAGATATTACTGTTTGTGCATTTACAATATTCATTGATTTTTGCCATTGAAAAACATGTTTTTCATATACCAGAAATGTTTGAAGCTACTGACTGAATGAAAGGAGCTGGCATCTCACTCTCTTTGAATCTTCTTTATCATGCTAGGATTAACAGGAAAAAGCAAAAAATTTCAGAATTGCACCTTGCAATGTGGAGATATTACTGTTTGTGCATTTACAATATTCATTGATTTTTGCCATTGAAAAACATGTTTTTCATATACCAGAAATGTTTGAAGCTACTGACTGAATGAAAGGAGCTGGCATCTCACTCTCTTTGAATCTTCTTTATCATGCTAGGATTAACAGGAAAAAGCTAAAAATTTCAGAATTGCACCGTGCAATGTGGAGATATTACTGTTTGTGCATTTACAATATTCATTGATTTTTGCCATTGAAAAACATGTTTTTCATATACCAGAAATGTTTGAAGCTACTGACTGAATGAAAGGAGCTGGCATCTCACTCTCTTTGAATCTTCTTTATCATGCTAGGATTAGCAGGAAAAAGCAAAAAATTTCAGAATTGCACCTTGCAATGTGGAGATATTACTGTTTGTGCATTTACAATATTCATTGATTTTTGCCATTGAAAAACATGTTTTTCATATACCAGAAATGTTTGAAGCTACTGACTGAATGAAAGGAGCTGGCATCTCACTCTCTTTGAATCTTCTTTATCATGCTAGGATTAACAGGAAAAAGCAAAAAATTTCAGAATTGCACCTTGCAATGTGGAGATATTACTGTTTGTGCATTTACAATATTCATTGATTTTTGCCATTGAAAAACATGTTTTTCATATACCAGAAATGTTTGAAGCTACTGACTGAATGAAAGGAGCTGGCATCTCACTCTCTTTGAATCTTCTTTATCATGCTAGGATTAACAGGAAAAAGCTAAAAATTTCAGAATTGCACCGTGCAATGTGGAGATATTACTGTTTGTGCATTTACAATATTCATTGATTTTTGCCATTGAAAAACATGTTTTTCATATACCAGAAATGTTTGAAGCTACTGACTGAATGAAAGGAGCTGGCATCTCACTCTCTTTGAATCTTCTTTATCATGCTAGGATTAGCAGGAAAAAGCAAAAAATTTCAGAATTGCACCTTGCAATGTGGAGATATTACTGTTTGTGCATTTACAATATTCATTGATTTTTGCCATTGAAAAACATGTTTTTCATATACCAGAAATGTTTGAAGCTACTGACTGAATGAAAGGAGCTGGCATCTCACTCTCTTTGAATCTTCTTTATCATGCTAGGATTAACAGGAAAAAGCTAAAAATTTCAGAATTGCACCGTGCAATGTGGAGATATTACTGTTTGTGCATTTACAATATTCATTGATTTTTGCCTTTGAAAAACATGTTTTTCATATACCAGAAATGTTTGAAGCTAATGACTGAATGAAAGGAGCTGGCATCTCACTCTCTTTGAATCTTCTTTATCATGCTAGGATTAGCAGGAATAAGCAAAAAATTTCAGAATTGCACCTTGCAATGTGGAGATATTACTGTTTGTGCATTTACAATATTCATTGATTTTTGCCATTGAAAAACATGTTTTTCATATACCAGAAATGTTTGAAGCTACTGACTGAATGAAAGGAGCTGGCATCTCACTCTCTTTGAATCTTCTTTATCATGCTAGGATTAACAGGAAAAAGCTAAAAATTTCAGAATTGCACCGTGCAATGTGGAGATATTACTGTTTGTGCATTTACAATATTCATTGATTTTTGCCATTGAAAAACATGTTTTTCATATACCAGAAATGTTTGAAGCTACTGACTGAATGAAAGGAGCTGGCATCTCACTCTCTTTGAATCTTCTTTATCATGCTAGGATTAGCAGGAAAAAGCAAAAAATTTCAGAATTGCACCTTGCAATGTGGAGATATTACTGTTTGTGCATTTACAATATTCATTGATTTTTGCCATTGAAAAACATGTTTTTCATATACCAGAAATGTTTGAAGCTACTGACTGAATGAAAGGAGCTGGCATCTCACTCTCTTTGAATCTTCTTTATCATGCTAGGATTAACAGGAAAAAGCAAAAAATTTCAGAATTGCACCTTGCAATGTGGAGATATTACTGTTTGTGCATTTACAATATTCATTGATTTTTGCCATTGAAAAACATGTTTTTCATATACCATAAATGTTTGAAGCTACTGACTGAATGAAAGGAGCTGGCATCTCACTCTCTTTGAATCTTCTTTATCATGCTAGGATTAACAGGAAAAAGCTAAAAATTTCAGAATTGCACCGTGCAATGTGGAGATATTACTGTTTGTGCATTTACAATATTCATTGATTTTTGCCATTGAAAAACATGTTTTTCATATACCAGAAATGTTTGAAGCTACTGACTGAATGAAAGGAGCTGGCATCTCACTCTCTTTGAATCTTCTTTATCATGCTAGGATTAGCAGGAAAAAGCAAAAAATTTCAGAATTGCACCTTGCAATGTGGAGATATTACTGTTTGTGCATTTACAATATTCATTGATTTTTGCCATTGAAAAACATGTTTTTCATATACCAGAAATGTTTGAAGCTACTGACTGAATGAAAGGAGCTGGCATCTCACTCTCTTTGAATCTTCTTTATCATGCTAGGATTAGCAGGAAAAAGCAAAAAATTTCAGAATTGCACCTTGCAATGTGGAGATATTACTGTTTGTGCATTTACAATATTCATTGATTTTTGCCATTGAAAAACATGTTTTTCATATACCAGAAATGTTTGAAGCTACTGACTGAATGAAAGGAGCTGGCATCTCACTCTCTTTGAATCTTCTTTATCATGCTAGGATTAGCAGGAAAAAGCAAAAAATTTCAGAATTGCACCTTGTAATGTGGAGATATTACTGTTTGTGCATTTACAATATTCATTGATTTTTGCCATTGAAAAACATGTTTTTCATATACCAGAAATGTTTGAAGCTACTGACTGAATGAAAGGAGCTGGCATCTCACTCTCTTTGAATCTTCTTTATCATGCTAGGATTAGCAGGAAAAAGCAAAAAATTTCAGAATTGCACCTTGTAATGTGGAGATATTACTGTTTGTGCATTTACAATATTCATTGATTTTTGCCATTGAAAAACATGTTTTTCATATACCAGAAATGTTTGAAGCTACTGACTGAATGAAAGGAGCTGGCATCTCACTCTCTTTGAATCTTCTTTATCATGCTAGGATTAACAGGAAAAAGCTAAAAATTTCAGAATTGCACCGTGCAATGTGGAGATATTACTGTTTGTGCATTTACAATATTCATTGATTTTTGCCATTGAAAAACATGTTTTTCATATACCAGAAATGTTTGAAGCTACTGACTGAATGAAAGGAGCTGGCATCTCACTCTCTTTGAATCTTCTTTATCATGCTAGGATTAGCAGGAAAAAGCAAAAAATTTCAGAATTGCACCTTGCAATGTGGAGATATTACTGTTTGTGCATTTACAATATTCATTGATTTTTGCCATTGAAAAACATGTTTTTCATATACCAGAAATGTTTGAAGCTACTGACTGAATGAAAGGAGCTGGCATCTCACTCTCTTTGAATCTTCTTTATCATGCTAGGATTAACAGGAAAAAGCAAAAAATTTCAGAATTGCACCTTGCAATGTGGAGATATTACTGTTTGTGCATTTACAATATTCATTGATTTTTGCCATTGAAAAACATGTTTTTCATATACCAGAAATGTTTGAAGCTACTGACTGAATGAAAGGAGCTGGCATCTCACTCTCTTTGAATCTTCTTTATCATGCTAGGATTAACAGGAAAAAGCTAAAAATTTCAGAATTGCACCGTGCAATGTGGAGATATTACTGTTTGTGCATTTACAATATTCATTGATTTTTGCCATTGAAAAACATGTTTTTCATATACCAGAAATGTTTGAAGCTACTGACTGAATGAAAGGAGCTGGCATCTCACTCTCTTTGAATCTTCTTTATCATGCTAGGATTAGCAGGAAAAAGCAAAAAATTTCAGAATTGCACCTTGCAATGTGGAGATATTACTGTTTGTGCATTTACAATATTCATTGATTTTTGCCATTGAAAAACATGTTTTTCATATACCAGAAATGTTTGAAGCTACTGACTGAATGAAAGGAGCTGGCATCTCACTCTCTTTGAATCTTCTTTATCATGCTAGGATTAGCAGGAATAAGCAAAAAATTTCAGAATTGCACCTTGCAATGTGGAGATATTACTGTTTGTGCATTTACAATATTCATTGATTTTTGCCATTGAAAAACATGTTTTTCATATACCAGAAATGTTTGAAGCTACTGACTGAATGAAAGGAGCTGGCATCTCACTCTCTTTGAATCTTCTTTATCATGCTAGGATTAACAGGAAAAAGCTAAAAATTTCAGAATTGCACCGTGCAATGTGGAGATATTACTGTTTGTGCATTTACAATATTCATTGATTTTTGCCATTGAAAAACATGTTTTTCATATACCAGAAATGTTTGAAGCTACTGACTGAATGAAAGGAGCTGGCATCTCACTCTCTTTGAATCTTCTTTATCATGCTAGGATTAGCAGGAAAAAGCAAAAAATTTCAGAATTGCACCTTGCAATGTGGAGATATTACTGTTTGTGCATTTACAATATTCATTGATTTTTGCCATTGAAAAACATGTTTTTCATATACCAGAAATGTTTGAAGCTACTGACTGAATGAAAGGAGCTGGCATCTCACTCTCTTTGAATCTTCTTTATCATGCTAGGATTAACAGGAAAAAGCAAAAAATTTCAGAATTGCACCTTGCAATGTGGAGATATTACTGTTTGTGCATTTACAATATTCATTGATTTTTGCCATTGAAAAACATGTTTTTCATATACCAGAAATGTTTGAAGCTACTGACTGAATGAAAGGAGCTGGCATCTCACTCTCTTTGAATCTTCTTTATCATGCTAGGATTAACAGGAAAAAGCTAAAAATTTCAGAATTGCACCGTGCAATGTGGAGATATTACTGTTTGTGCATTTACAATATTCATTGATTTTTGCCATTGAAAAACATGTTTTTCATATACCAGAAATGTTTGAAGCTACTGACTGAATGAAAGGAGCTGGCATCTCACTCTCTTTGAATCTTCTTTATCATGCTAGGATTAGCAGGAAAAAGCAAAAAATTTCAGAATTGCACCTTGCAATGTGGAGATATTACTGTTTGTGCATTTACAATATTCATTGATTTTTGCCATTGAAAAACATGTTTTTCATATACCAGAAATGTTTGAAGCTACTGACTGAATGAAAGGAGCTGGCATCTCACTCTCTTTGAATCTTCTTTATCATGCTAGGATTAACAGGAAAAAGCTAAAAATTTCAGAATTGCACCGTGCAATGTGGAGATATTACTGTTTGTGCATTTACAATATTCATTGATTTTTGCCATTGAAAAACATGTTTTTCATATACCAGAAATGTTTGAAGCTACTGACTGAATGAAAGGAGCTGGCATCTCACTCTCTTTGAATCTTCTTTATCATGCTAGGATTAACAGGAAAAAGCTAAAAATTTCAGAATTGCACCGTGCAATGTGGAGATATTACTGTTTGTGCATTTACAATATTCATTGATTTTTGCCATTGAAAAACATGTTTTTCATATACCAGAAATGTTTGAAGCTAATGACTGAATGAAAGGAGCTGGCATCTCACTCTCTTTGAATCTTCTTTATCATGCTAGGATTAGCAGGAATAAGCAAAAAATTTCAGAATTGCACCTTGCAATGTGGAGATATTACTGTTTGTGCATTTACAATATTCATTGATTTTTGCCATTGAAAAACATGTTTTTCATATACCAGAAATGTTTGAAGCTACTGACTGAATGAAAGGAGCTGGCATCTCACTCTCTTTGAATCTTCTTTATCATGCTAGGATTAACAGGAAAAAGCTAAAAATTTCAGAATTGCACCGTGCAATGTGGAGATATTACTGTTTGTGCATTTACAATATTCATTGATTTTTGCCATTGAAAAACATGTTTTTCATATACCAGAAATGTTTGAAGCTACTGACTGAATGAAAGGAGCTGGCATCTCACTCTCTTTGAATCTTCTTTATCATGCTAGGATTAGCAGGAAAAAGCAAAAAATTTCAGAATTGCACCTTGCAATGTGGAGATATTACTGTTTGTGCATTTACAATATTCATTGATTTTTGCCATTGAAAAACATGTTTTTCATATACCAGAAATGTTTGAAGCTACTGACTGAATGAAAGGAGCTGGCATCTCACTCTCTTTGAATCTTCTTTATCATGCTAGGATTAACAGGAAAAAGCAAAAAATTTCAGAATTGCACCTTGCAATGTGGAGATATTACTGTTTGTGCATTTACAATATTCATTGATTTTTGCCATTGAAAAACATGTTTTTCATATACCAGAAATGTTTGAAGCTACTGACTGAATGAAAGGAGCTGGCATCTCACTCTCTTTGAATCTTCTTTATCATGCTAGGATTAACAGGAAAAAGCTAAAAATTTCAGAATTGCACCGTGCAATGTGGAGATATTACTGTTTGTGCATTTACAATATTCATTGATTTTTGCCATTGAAAAACATGTTTTTCATATACCAGAAATGTTTGAAGCTACTGACTGAATGAAAGGAGCTGGCATCTCACTCTCTTTGAATCTTCTTTATCATGCTAGGATTAGCAGGAAAAAGCAAAAAATTTCAGAATTGCACCTTGCAATGTGGAGATATTACTGTTTGTGCATTTACAATATTCATTGATTTTTGCCATTGAAAAACATGTTTTTCATATACCAGAAATGTTTGAAGCTACTGACTGAATGAAAGGAGCTGGCATCTCACTCTCTTTGAATCTTCTTTATCATGCTAGGATTAACAGGAAAAAGCAAAAAATTTCAGAATTGCACCTTGCAATGTGGAGATATTACTGTTTGTGCATTTACAATATTCATTGATTTTTGCCATTGAAAAACATGTTTTTCATATACCAGAAATGTTTGAAGCTACTGACTGAATGAAAGGAGCTGGCATCTCACTCTCTTTGAATCTTCTTTATCATGCTAGGATTAACAGGAAAAAGCTAAAAATTTCAGAATTGCACCGTGCAATGTGGAGATATTACTGTTTGTGCATTTACAATATTCATTGATTTTTGCCATTGAAAAACATGTTTTTCATATACCAGAAATGTTTGAAGCTACTGACTGAATGAAAGGAGCTGGCATCTCACTCTCTTTGAATCTTCTTTATCATGCTAGGATTAGCAGGAAAAAGCAAAAAATTTCAGAATTGCACCTTGCAATGTGGAGATATTACTGTTTGTGCATTTACAATATTCATTGATTTTTGCCATTGAAAAACATGTTTTTCATATACCAGAAATGTTTGAAGCTACTGACTGAATGAAAGGAGCTGGCATCTCACTCTCTTTGAATCTTCTTTATCATGCTAGGATTAACAGGAAAAAGCTAAAAATTTCAGAATTGCACCGTGCAATGTGGAGATATTACTGTTTGTGCATTTACAATATTCATTGATTTTTGCCTTTGAAAAACATGTTTTTCATATACCAGAAATGTTTGAAGCTAATGACTGAATGAAAGGAGCTGGCATCTCACTCTCTTTGAATCTTCTTTATCATGCTAGGATTAGCAGGAATAAGCAAAAAATTTCAGAATTGCACCTTGCAATGTGGAGATATTACTGTTTGTGCATTTACAATATTCATTGATTTTTGCCATTGAAAAACATGTTTTTCATATACCAGAAATGTTTGAAGCTACTGACTGAATGAAAGGAGCTGGCATCTCACTCTCTTTGAATCTTCTTTATCATGCTAGGATTAACAGGAAAAAGCTAAAAATTTCAGAATTGCACCGTGCAATGTGGAGATATTACTGTTTGTGCATTTACAATATTCATTGATTTTTGCCATTGAAAAACATGTTTTTCATATACCAGAAATGTTTGAAGCTACTGACTGAATGAAAGGAGCTGGCATCTCACTCTCTTTGAATCTTCTTTATCATGCTAGGATTAGCAGGAAAAAGCAAAAAATTTCAGAATTGCACCTTGCAATGTAGAGATATTACTGTTTGTGCATTTACAATATTCATTGATTTTTGCCATTGAAAAACATGTTTTTCATATACCAGAAATGTTTGAAGCTACTGACTGAATGAAAGGAGCTGGCATCTCACTCTCTTTGAATCTTCTTTATCATGCTAGGATTAACAGGAAAAAGCAAAAAATTTCAGAATTGCACCTTGCAATGTGGAGATATTACTGTTTGTGCATTTACAATATTCATTGATTTTTGCCATTGAAAAACATGTTTTTCATATACCATAAATGTTTGAAGCTACTGACTGAATGAAAGGAGCTGGCATCTCACTCTCTTTGAATCTTCTTTATCATGCTAGGATTAACAGGAAAAAGCTAAAAATTTCAGAATTGCACCGTGCAATGTGGAGATATTACTGTTTGTGCATTTACAATATTCATTGATTTTTGCCATTGAAAAACATGTTTTTCATATACCAGAAATGTTTGAAGCTACTGACTGAATGAAAGGAGCTGGCATCTCACTCTCTTTGAATCTTCTTTATCATGCTAGGATTAGCAGGAAAAAGCAAAAAATTTCAGAATTGCACCTTGCAATGTGGAGATATTACTGTTTGTGCATTTACAATATTCATTGATTTTTGCCATTGAAAAACATGTTTTTCATATACCAGAAATGTTTGAAGCTACTGACTGAATGAAAGGAGCTGGCATCTCACTCTCTTTGAATCTTCTTTATCATGCTAGGATTAACAGGAAAAAGCTAAAAATTTCAGAATTGCACCGTGCAATGTGGAGATATTACTGTTTGTGCATTTACAATATTCATTGATTTTTGCCATTGAAAAACATGTTTTTCATATACCAGAAATGTTTGAAGCTACTGACTGAATGAAAGGAGCTGGCATCTCACTCTCTTTGAATCTTCTTTATCATGCTAGGATTAGCAGGAAAAAGCAAAAAATTTCAGAATTGCACCTTGCAATGTGGAGATATTACTGTTTGTGCATTTACAATATTCATTGATTTTTGCCATTGAAAAACATGTTTTTCATATACCAGAAATGTTTGAAGCTACTGACTGAATGAAAGGAGCTGGCATCTCACTCTCTTTGAATCTTCTTTATCATGCTAGGATTAGCAGGAAAAAGCAAAAAATTTCAGAATTGCACCTTGCAATGTGGAGATATTACTGTTTGTGCATTTACAATATTCATTGATTTTTGCCATTGAAAAACATGTTTTTCATATACCAGAAATGTTTGAAGCTACTGACTGAATGAAAGGAGCTGGCATCTCACTCTCTTTGAATCTTCTTTATCATGCTAGGATTAGCAGGAAAAAGCAAAAAATTTCAGAATTGCACCTTGTAATGTGGAGATATTACTGTTTGTGCATTTACAATATTCATTGATTTTTGCCATTGAAAAACATGTTTTTCATATACCAGAAATGTTTGAAGCTACTGACTGAATGAAAGGAGCTGGCATCTCACTCTCTTTGAATCTTCTTTATCATGCTAGGATTAGCAGGAAAAAGCAAAAAATTTCAGAATTGCACCTTGTAATGTGGAGATATTACTGTTTGTGCATTTACAATATTCATTGATTTTTGCCATTGAAAAACATGTTTTTCATATACCAGAAATGTTTGAAGCTACTGACTGAATGAAAGGAGCTGGCATCTCACTCTCTTTGAATCTTCTTTATCATGCTAGGATTAACAGGAAAAAGCTAAAAATTTCAGAATTGCACCGTGCAATGTGGAGATATTACTGTTTGTGCATTTACAATATTCATTGATTTTTGCCATTGAAAAACATGTTTTTCATATACCAGAAATGTTTGAAGCTACTGACTGAATGAAAGGAGCTGGCATCTCACTCTCTTTGAATCTTCTTTATCATGCTAGGATTAGCAGGAAAAAGCAAAAAATTTCAGAATTGCACCTTGCAATGTGGAGATATTACTGTTTGTGCATTTACAATATTCATTGATTTTTGCCATTGAAAAACATGTTTTTCATATACCAGAAATGTTTGAAGCTACTGACTGAATGAAAGGAGCTGGCATCTCACTCTCTTTGAATCTTCTTTATCATGCTAGGATTAACAGGAAAAAGCAAAAAATTTCAGAATTGCACCTTGCAATGTGGAGATATTACTGTTTGTGCATTTACAATATTCATTGATTTTTGCCATTGAAAAACATGTTTTTCATATACCAGAAATGTTTGAAGCTACTGACTGAATGAAAGGAGCTGGCATCTCACTCTCTTTGAATCTTCTTTATCATGCTAGGATTAACAGGAAAAAGCTAAAAATTTCAGAATTGCACCGTGCAATGTGGAGATATTACTGTTTGTGCATTTACAATATTCATTGATTTTTGCCATTGAAAAACATGTTTTTCATATACCAGAAATGTTTGAAGCTACTGACTGAATGAAAGGAGCTGGCATCTCACTCTCTTTGAATCTTCTTTATCATGCTAGGATTAGCAGGAAAAAGCAAAAAATTTCAGAATTGCACCTTGCAATGTGGAGATATTACTGTTTGTGCATTTACAATATTCATTGATTTTTGCCATTGAAAAACATGTTTTTCATATACCAGAAATGTTTGAAGCTACTGACTGAATGAAAGGAGCTGGCATCTCACTCTCTTTGAATCTTCTTTATCATGCTAGGATTAGCAGGAATAAGCAAAAAATTTCAGAATTGCACCTTGCAATGTGGAGATATTACTGTTTGTGCATTTACAATATTCATTGATTTTTGCCATTGAAAAACATGTTTTTCATATACCAGAAATGTTTGAAGCTACTGACTGAATGAAAGGAGCTGGCATCTCACTCTCTTTGAATCTTCTTTATCATGCTAGGATTAACAGGAAAAAGCTAAAAATTTCAGAATTGCACCGTGCAATGTGGAGATATTACTGTTTGTGCATTTACAATATTCATTGATTTTTGCCATTGAAAAACATGTTTTTCATATACCAGAAATGTTTGAAGCTACTGACTGAATGAAAGGAGCTGGCATCTCACTCTCTTTGAATCTTCTTTATCATGCTAGGATTAGCAGGAAAAAGCAAAAAATTTCAGAATTGCACCTTGCAATGTGGAGATATTACTGTTTGTGCATTTACAATATTCATTGATTTTTGCCATTGAAAAACATGTTTTTCATATACCAGAAATGTTTGAAGCTACTGACTGAATGAAAGGAGCTGGCATCTCACTCTCTTTGAATCTTCTTTATCATGCTAGGATTAACAGGAAAAAGCAAAAAATTTCAGAATTGCACCTTGCAATGTGGAGATATTACTGTTTGTGCATTTACAATATTCATTGATTTTTGCCATTGAAAAACATGTTTTTCATATACCAGAAATGTTTGAAGCTACTGACTGAATGAAAGGAGCTGGCATCTCACTCTCTTTGAATCTTCTTTATCATGCTAGGATTAACAGGAAAAAGCTAAAAATTTCAGAATTGCACCGTGCAATGTGGAGATATTACTGTTTGTGCATTTACAATATTCATTGATTTTTGCCATTGAAAAACATGTTTTTCATATACCAGAAATGTTTGAAGCTACTGACTGAATGAAAGGAGCTGGCATCTCACTCTCTTTGAATCTTCTTTATCATGCTAGGATTAGCAGGAAAAAGCAAAAAATTTCAGAATTGCACCTTGCAATGTGGAGATATTACTGTTTGTGCATTTACAATATTCATTGATTTTTGCCATTGAAAAACATGTTTTTCATATACCAGAAATGTTTGAAGCTACTGACTGAATGAAAGGAGCTGGCATCTCACTCTCTTTGAATCTTCTTTATCATGCTAGGATTAGCAGGAAAAAGCAAAAAATTTCAGAATTGCACCTTGCAATGTGGAGATATTACTGTTTGTGCATTTACAATATTCATTGATTTTTGCCATTGAAAAACATGTTTTTCATATACCAGAAATGTTTGAAGCTACTGACTGAATGAAAGGAGCTGGCATCTCACTCTCTTTGAATCTTCTTATCATGCTAGGATTAACAGGAAAAAGCAAAAAATTTCAGAATTGCACCTTGCAATGTGGAGATATTACTGTTTGTGCATTTACAATATTCATTGATTTTTGCCATTGAAAAACATGTTTTTCATATACCAGAAATGTTTGAAGCTACTGACTGAATGAAAGGAGCTGGCATCTCACTCTCTTTGAATCTTCTTTATCATGCTAGGATTAACAGGAAAAAGCTAAAAATTTCAGAATTGCACCGTGCAATGTGGAGATATTACTGTTTGTGCATTTACAATATTCATTGATTTTTGCCATTGAAAAACATGTTTTTCATATACCAGAAATGTTTGAAGCTACTGACTGAATGAAAGGAGCTGGCATCTCACTCTCTTTGAATCTTCTTTATCATGCTAGGATTAGCAGGAAAAAGCAAAAAATTTCAGAATTGCACCTTGCAATGTGGAGATATTACTGTTTGTGCATTTACAATATTCATTGATTTTTGCCATTGAAAAACATGTTTTTCATATACCAGAAATGTTTGAAGCTACTGACTGAATGAAAGGAGCTGGCATCTCACTCTGAATCTTCTTTATCATGCTAGGATTAACAGGAAAAAGCTAAAAATTTCAGAATTGCACCGTGCAATGTGGAGATATTACTGTTTGTGCATTTACAATATTCATTGATTTTTGCCATTGAAAAACATGTTTTTCATATACCAGAAATGTTTGAAGCTACTGACTGAATGAAAGGAGCTGGCATCTCACTCTCTTTGAATCTTCTTTATCATGCTAGGATTAGCAGGAAAAAGCAAAAAATTTCAGAATTGCACCTTGCAATGTGGAGATATTACTGTTTGTGCATTTACAATATTCATTGATTTTTGCCATTGAAAAACATGTTTTTCATATACCAGAAATGTTTGAAGCTACTGACTGAATGAAAGGAGCTGGCATCTCACTCTCTTTGAATCTTCTTTATCATGCTAGGATTAACAGGAAAAAGCAAAAAATTTCAGAATTGCACCTTGCAATGTGGAGATATTACTGTTTGTGCATTTACAATATTCATTGATTTTTGCCTTTGAAAAACATGTTTTTCATATACCAGAAATGTTTGAAGCTACTGACTGAATGAAAGGAGCTGGCATCTCACTCTCTTTGAATCTTCTTTATCATGCTAGGATTAGCAGGAAAAAGCAAAAAATTTCAGAATTGCACCTTGCAATGTGGAGATATTACTGTTTGTGCATTTACAATATTCATTGATTTTTGCCATTGAAAAACATGTTTTTCATATACCAGAAATGTTTGAAGCTACTGACTGAATGAAAGGAGCTGGCATCTCACTCTCTTTGAATCTTCTTTATCATGCTAGGATTAACAGGAAAAAGCAAAAAATTTCAGAATTGCACCTTGCAATGTGGAGATATTACTGTTTGTGCATTTACAATATTCATTGATTTTTGCCATTGAAAAACATGTTTTTCATATACCAGAAATGTTTGAAGCTACTGACTGAATGAAAGGAGCTGGCATCTCACTCTCTTTGAATCTTCTTTATCATGCTAGGATTAACAGGAAAAAGCTAAAAATTTCAGAATTGCACCGTGCAATGTGGAGATATTACTGTTTGTGCATTTACAATATTCATTGATTTTTGCCATTGAAAAACATGTTTTTCATATACCAGAAATGTTTGAAGCTACTGACTGAATGAAAGGAGCTGGCATCTCACTCTCTTTGAATCTTCTTTATCATGCTAGGATTAGCAGGAAAAAGCAAAAAATTTCAGAATTGCACCTTGCAATGTGGAGATATTACTGTTTGTGCATTTACAATATTCATTGATTTTTGCCATTGAAAAACATGTTTTTCATATACCAGAAATGTTTGAAGCTACTGACTGAATGAAAGGAGCTGGCATCTCACTCTCTTTGAATCTTCTTTATCATGCTAGGATTAACAGGAAAAAGCTAAAAATTTCAGAATTGCACCGTGCAATGTGGAGATATTACTGTTTGTGCATTTACAATATTCATTGATTTTTGCCATTGAAAAACATGTTTTTCATATACCAGAAATGTTTGAAGCTACTGACTGAATGAAAGGAGCTGGCATCTCACTCTCTTTGAATCTTCTTTATCATGCTAGGATTAACAGGAAAAAGCTAAAAATTTCAGAATTGCACCGTGCAATGTGGAGATATTACTGTTTGTGCATTTACAATATTCATTGATTTTTGCCATTGAAAAACATGTTTTTCATATACCAGAAATGTTTGAAGCTACTGACTGAATGAAAGGAGCTGGCATCTCACTCTCTTTGAATCTTCTTTATCATGCTAGGATTAGCAGGAAAAAGCAAAAAATTTCAGAATTGCACCTTGCAATGTGGAGATATTACTGTTTGTGCATTTACAATATTCATTGATTTTTGCCATTGAAAAACATGTTTTTCATATACCAGAAATGTTTGAAGCTACTGACTGAATGAAAGGAGCTGGCATCTCACTCTCTTTGAATCTTCTTTATCATGCTAGGATTAACAGGAAAAAGCAAAAAATTTCAGAATTGCACCTTGCAATGTGGAGATATTACTGTTTGTGCATTTACAATATTCATTGATTTTTGCCATTGAAAAACATGTTTTTCATATACCAGAAATGTTTGAAGCTACTGACTGAATGAAAGGAGCTGGCATCTCACTCTCTTTGAATCTTCTTTATCATGCTAGGATTAACAGGAAAAAGCTAAAAATTTCAGAATTGCACCGTGCAATGTGGAGATATTACTGTTTGTGCATTTACAATATTCATTGATTTTTGCCATTGAAAAACATGTTTTTCATATACCAGAAATGTTTGAAGCTACTGACTGAATGAAAGGAGCTGGCATCTCACTCTCTTTGAATCTTCTTTATCATGCTAGGATTAGCAGGAAAAAGCAAAAAATTTCAGAATTGCACCTTGCAATGTGGAGATATTACTGTTTGTGCATTTACAATATTCATTGATTTTTGCCATTGAAAAACATGTTTTTCATATACCAGAAATGTTTGAAGCTACTGACTGAATGAAAGGAGCTGGCATCTCACTCTCTTTGAATCTTCTTTATCATGCTAGGATTAACAGGAAAAAGCTAAAAATTTCAGAATTGCACCGTGCAATGTGGAGATATTACTGTTTGTGCATTTACAATATTCATTGATTTTTGCCATTGAAAAACATGTTTTTCATATACCAGAAATGTTTGAAGCTACTGACTGAATGAAAGGAGCTGGCATCTCACTCTCTTTGAATCTTCTTTATCATGCTAGGATTAACAGGAAAAAGCTAAAAATTTCAGAATTGCACCGTGCAATGTGGAGATATTACTGTTTGTGCATTTACAATATTCATTGATTTTTGCCATTGAAAAACATCATGTTATTCATATACCAGAAATGATTGAAGCTACTGACTGAATGAAAGGAGCTGGCATCTCACTCTCTTTGTTTTACCATATTTTTTTTTATTTTTAATAAACAATTTAACAGGGGAATAACACACGTAGCATAAAAGTAGTGACAAAAGAATATTCATAATAAGGGAAAAATTCTGAGGGAAGGGAAAGGGAAAGGGAACAAACGGGAATGGATAATCAGGAAAGATGGGAGAAATTTGTTCGTCAAATGGTATATACGATAATACAGAAATTTGAACACTTTAAACACACATTACTATCATTAGCAAAAATTAAACATATTAATGAGCTAAACACGACACACATTAAGATGTTCCAGCGTTATGAGAGGGATGAGGGAATTTAGTGAGCCAAATATCCCACTTCCTAGAAAATTTAAGTAAATTATTGTTGATAAGGGCAAATCTGAGTTCAAATATTCTATGGAGATTCATCTTATCAACTAAGTCCTCCAAAGTGGGGACATATGACTTTCTCCAATAAAAAGCCAATGCGTTCTTACACACTGAAAATAAGTGAATCACCAAAGATCTTTCAAACGACTTATATGGTTCAAGATCTAAGGATAGTAAAGCCATTTGAGGGGTCAATACTACAGGTCTGCCTAAAAGGTCATCTACCAAAGAAGAGATCTGAGCCCATAGATTCCGGATTTTAGGGCAGCTCCAAAAGAGATGTAAAAGATCTCCCCTAAGGCCGCACTCCCTCCAACAAAGGGGAGAGTTGCTGGGCTTTATATGGTGAAGCCTGATTGGAGTGTAATACCATCTGGTTAGAATTTTGAAGTAAGCCTCTTGTAAGGGCATAGATATATTAGAGGCCTGAGAAAAAAGAACAGCACTCTCCCATTGATCGGATTGGAAATTGAGTTTTAGATCTTTTTCCCAGCGTATCATGTAGAGGTGTTTTTGGAAGGAAAGATCATTATTGAAGCTGTTATATATGTGTCTCAGGCTCCAAAAAATTTTGTGGGATGGGTTGCTTAACAGGTTCACCGAGGTTTCAGAAACAATAAGTTTACCAGAAATAAATTCCAGAATAATGCTCTTTAAATGAGAGTATAAAAAGAAATCAGAGGAAGGTAAGTTGAATCTTTTTTTAAGAGTTTGGAAAGGAATAAAGGCAGAAGCTTCATAGAAGTCTCCAATTTTCCTTAACCCTTTATTGTCCCACTGATCTGGAATGGAAGAGTTATACAGATCAGCAACAAAACCAATTGGAAAGTTTTTGACAAAAGAAAACTTATCCCTATCAGAATCTCTTAGGGGACTCTTTTTCTTTCTTTTGGCGATTTTTTTCCAGGCGTCAATAATCGCCTGGAAAATAGGATGGGAAGAATCATGAGTGCACTGTTTAAAGAGATGCCTAAGTAACAATTCACGGGGAGAAGAACCATTATTTAAGGTCTCCAGAGTCATCCAAGCTGGGGGACTGTCAGAATTAAACCAATTACTGCTCTGTTTGATGAGGTTTGCCAAATAGTAAGCGGAAATATTAGGGTGGCTCAGACCTCCGTTGCACTTATTCTTGTACAATATATCTGCAGATATCCTCGCACGTTTATTATCCCAGACATAGGAATTAATCTGATTTTGAATTTTTTGAATAAAGATGTGAGAAATAGTTAAAGGTAAGTTGCGGAAAAAATACAAGATTTTGGGTAGAACAAACATCTTAATAGAGAGGACTCTACCCCACCATGACAAATCTCTTTTCAAAAATTCCATCAAATCTCCACGGACGATATTCTCAATCAGAACCAGGTTGTCAGAAATTGTTGAGTTAATAGTTTTACCAATACTGATCCCCAAATAAGTCAGATTGCGTTCTCACTCTCTTTGAATCTTCTTTATCATGCTAAGAGGAGCAGGAAAAAGCAAAAAATTTCAGAATTGCACCTTGCAATGCGGAGAAATTACTGTTTGTGCATTTACAATATTCATTGATTTTTGCCATTGAAAAACATGTTTTTCATATACCAGAAATGTTTGAAGCTACTGACTGAATGAAAGGAGCTGGCATCTCACTCTCTTTGAATCTTCTTTATCATGCTAGGATTAGCAGGAAAAAGCAAAAAATTTCAGAATTGCACCTTGCAATGTGGAGATATTACTGTTTGTGCATTTACAATATTCATTGATTTTTGCCATTGAAAAACATGTTTTTCATATACCAGAAATGTTTGAAGCTACTGACTGAATGAAAGGAGCTGGCATCTCACTCTCTTTGAATCTTCTTTATCATGCTAGGATTAACAGGAAAAAGCTAAAAATTTCAGAATTGCACCGTGCAATGTGGAGATATTACTGTTTGTGCATTTACAATATTCATTGATTTTTGCCATTGAAAAACATGTTTTTCATATACCAGAAATGTTTGAAGCTACTGACTGAATGAAAGGAGCTGGCATCTCACTCTCTTTGAATCTTCTTTATCATGCTAGGATTAGCAGGAAAAAGCAAAAAATTTCAGAATTGCACCTTGCAATGTGGAGATATTACTGTTTGTGCATTTACAATATTCATTGATTTTTGCCATTGAAAAACATGTTTTTCATATACCAGAAATGTTTGAAGCTACTGACTGAATGAAAGGAGCTGGCATCTCACTCTCTTTGAATCTTCTTTATCATGCTAGGATTAACAGGAAAAAGCAAAAAATTTCAGAATTGCACCTTGCAATGTGGAGATATTACTGTTTGTGCATTTACAATATTCATTGATTTTTGCCATTGAAAAACATGTTTTTCATATACCAGAAATGTTTGAAGCTACTGACTGAATGAAAGGAGCTGGCATCTCACTCTCTTTGAATCTTCTTTATCATGCTAGGATTAACAGGAAAAAGCTAAAAATTTCAGAATTGCACCGTGCAATGTGGAGATATTACTGTTTGTGCATTTACAATATTCATTGATTTTTGCCATTGAAAAACATGTTTTTCATATACCAGAAATGTTTGAAGCTACTGACTGAATGAAAGGAGCTGGCATCTCACTCTCTTTGAATCTTCTTTATCATGCTAGGATTAGCAGGAAAAAGCAAAAAATTTCAGAATTGCACCTTGCAATGTGGAGATATTACTGTTTGTGCATTTACAATATTCATTGATTTTTGCCATTGAAAAACATGTTTTTCATATACCAGAAATGTTTGAAGCTACTGACTGAATGAAAGGAGCTGGCATCTCACTCTCTTTGAATCTTCTTTATCATGCTAGGATTAACAGGAAAAAGCAAAAAATTTCAGAATTGCACCTTGCAATGTGGAGATATTACTGTTTGTGCATTTACAATATTCATTGATTTTTGCCATTGAAAAACATGTTTTTCATATACCAGAAATGTTTGAAGCTACTGACTGAATGAAAGGAGCTGGCATCTCACTCTCTTTGAATCTTCTTTATCATGCTAGGATTAACAGGAAAAAGCTAAAAATTTCAGAATTGCACCGTGCAATGTGGAGATATTACTGTTTGTGCATTTACAATATTCATTGATTTTTGCCATTGAAAAACATGTTTTTCATATACCAGAAATGTTTGAAGCTACTGACTGAATGAAAGGAGCTGGCATCTCACTCTCTTTGAATCTTCTTTATCATGCTAGGATTAGCAGGAAAAAGCAAAAAATTTCAGAATTGCACCTTGCAATGTGGAGATATTACTGTTTGTGCATTTACAATATTCATTGATTTTTGCCATTGAAAAACATGTTTTTCATATACCAGAAATGTTTGAAGCTACTGACTGAATGAAAGGAGCTGGCATCTCACTCTCTTTGAATCTTCTTTATCATGCTAGGATTAACAGGAAAAAGCAAAAAATTTCAGAATTGCACCTTGCAATGTGGAGATATTACTGTTTGTGCATTTACAATATTCATTGATTTTTGCCATTGAAAAACATGTTTTTCATATACCAGAAATGTTTGAAGCTACTGACTGAATGAAAGGAGCTGGCATCTCACTCTCTTTGAATCTTCTTTATCATGCTAGGATTAACAGGAAAAAGCTAAAAATTTCAGAATTGCACCGTGCAATGTGGAGATATTACTGTTTGTGCATTTACAATATTCATTGATTTTTGCCATTGAAAAACATGTTTTTCATATACCAGAAATGTTTGAAGCTACTGACTGAATGAAAGGAGCTGGCATCTCACTCTCTTTGAATCTTCTTTATCATGCTAGGATTAGCAGGAAAAAGCAAAAAATTTCAGAATTGCACCTTGCAATGTGGAGATATTACTGTTTGTGCATTTACAATATTCATTGATTTTTGCCATTGAAAAACATGTTTTTCATATACCAGAAATGTTTGAAGCTACTGACTGAATGAAAGGAGCTGGCATCTCACTCTCTTTGAATCTTCTTTATCATGCTAGGATTAACAGGAAAAAGCAAAAAATTTCAGAATTGCACCTTGCAATGTGGAGATATTACTGTTTGTGCATTTACAATATTCATTGATTTTTGCCATTGAAAAACATGTTTTTCATATACCAGAAATGTTTGAAGCTTCTGACTGAATGAAAGGAGCTGGCATCTCACTCTCTTTGAATCTTCTTTATCATGCTAGGATTAACAGGAAAAAGCTAAAAATTTCAGAATTGCACCGTGCAATGTGGAGATATTACTGTTTGTGCATTTACAATATTCATTGATTTTTGCCATTGAAAAACCTGTTTTTCATATACCAGAAATGTTTGAAGCTACTGACTGAATGAAAGGAGCTGGCATCTCACTCTCTTTGAATCTTCTTTATCATGCTAGGATTAGCAGGAAAAAGCAAAAAATTTCAGAATTGCACCTTGCAATGTGGAGATATTACTGTTTGTGCATTTACAATATTCATTGATTTTTGCCATTGAAAAACATGTTTTTCATATACCAGAAATGTTTGAAGCTACTGACTGAATGAAAGGAGCTGGCATCTCACTCTCTTTGAATCTTCTTTATCATGCTAGGATTAACAGGAAAAAGCTAAAAATTTCAGAATTGCACCGTGCAATGTGGAGATATTACTGTTTGTGCATTTACAATATTCATTGATTTTTGCCATTGAAAAACATGTTTTTCATATACCAGAAATGTTTGAAGCTACTGACTGAATGAAAGGAGCTGGCATCTCACTCTCTTTGAATCTTCTTTATCATGCTAGGATTAGCAGGAAAAAGCAAAAAATTTCAGAATTGCACCTTGCAATGTGGAGATATTACTGTTTGTGCATTTACAATATTCATTGATTTTTGCCATTGAAAAACATGTTTTTCATATACCAGAAATGTTGAAGCTACTGACTGAATGAAAGGAGCTGGCATCTCACTCTCTTTGAATCTTCTTTATCATGCTAGGATTAACAGGAAAAAAGCTAAAAATTTCAGAATTGCACCGTTGCAATGTGGAGATATTACTGTTTGTGCATTTACAATATTCATTGATTTTT